>NW_027316134.1:435000-555000 GCF_026437365.1 Eucyclogobius newberryi
GTAGTAGTAGCAGTGGTTGTGGTTGTGGTTGTAGTAGTAGTAGTAGCAGTGGTTGTGGTTGTAGTAGTAGCAGTAGTAGTAGTAGTAGTGGTAGTGGTAGTGGTAGTGGTAGTGGTAGTGGTAGCGGTAGCGGTAGCGGTAGCGGTAGCGGTAGCGGTAGCGGTAGCGGTAGCGGTAGCGGTAGCAGTAGCAGTAGCAGTAGCAGCAGCAGCAGCAGCAGCAGCAGCAGCAGCAGCAGCAGTAGCAGTAGTAGTAGTAGTAGTAGTAGTAGCAGTGGTTGTAGTAGTAGCAGTAGTTGTAGTAGTAGCAGTGGTTGTACTAGTAGCAGTAGTTGTAGTAGTAGCAGTGGTTGTACTAGTAGTAGTGGTTGTAGTAGTAGCAGTAGCAGTGGTTGTAGTAGTAGCAGTAGTTGTGGTAGTAGCAGTAGCAGTGGTTGTAGCAGTAGCAGTGGTTGTAGCAGTAGTAGTAGTAGTAGTAGTAGTAGTAGTAGCAGTAGCCATAGTAGTAGCAGTAGTTGTAGTAGTAGCAGTGGTTGTAGTAGTAGTAGTAGTAGTAGCAGTAGCAGTGGTTGTAGTAGTAGCAGTAGTTGTAGTAGTAGCAGTGGTTGTAGTAGTAGCAGTGGTTGTAGTAGTAGCAGTGGTTGTAGTAGTAGTAGTAGTAGTAGCAGTGGTTGTAGTAGTAGCAGTGGTTGTAGTAGCAGTAGTTGTAGTAGTAGCAGTGGTTGTAGCAGTAGCAGTGGTTGTAGTAGTAGTAGTAGTAGTAGTAGTAGTAGTAGTACTAGTAGTAGTACTAGTAGTAGTAGTAGTAGTAGTAGTAGTAGCAGTGGTTGTAGTAGTAGCAGTGGTTGTAGTAGTAGTAGTGGTTTTAGTAGTAGCAGTGGTTGTAGTAGTAGCAGTGGTTGTAGTAGTAGTAGTGGTTGTAGTAGTAGCAGTGGTTGTAGTAGCAGTAGTTGTAGTAGTAGCAGTGGTTGTAGCAGTAGCAGTGGTTGTAGTAGTAGTAGTAGTAGTAGTAGTAGTAGTAGTAGTAGTAGTAGTAGCAGTAGCCATAGTAGTAGCAGTAGTTGTAGTAGTAGCAGTGGTTGTAGTAGTAGTAGTAGTAGTACTAGTAGTAGTACTAGTAGTAGTGGTTGTAGTAGTAGTAGTAGTGGTTGTAGTAGTAGTAGTAGTAGCAGTGATTGTAGTAGTAGCAGTGGTTGTAGTAGTAGCAGTGGTTGTAGTAGTAGCAGTGGTTGTAGTAGTAGTAGTAGTAGTACTAGTAGTAGTACTAGTAGTAGTGGTTGTAGTAGTAGTAGTAGTGGTTGTAGTAGTAGTAGTAGTAGTAGTAGTAGTAGTAGTAGTACTAGTAGTAGTACTAGTAGTAGTAGTAGTAGTAGTAGTAGTAGCAGTGGTTGTAGTAGTAGCAGTGGTTGTAGTAGTAGTAGTGGTTTTAGTAGTAGTAGTAGTAGTAGTAGTAGTAGTGGTTGTAGTAGTAGTAGTAGTAGTAGTAGTAGTAGTAGTAGTAGTAGTAGTAGTACTAGTAGTAGTAGTAGTAGTAGTAGTAGTAGTAGTAGTAGTAGTAGTAGTAGTAGTAGTAGTAGTAGCAGTGGTTGTAGTAGTAGCAGTGGTTGTAGTAGTAGCGGTAGTTGTAGTAGTAGCAGTGATTGTAGTAGTAAATCAAATCAAATCAAATCAATTTATTTTTGTAACGCCCAAAATCACAACAACAGTTGCCTCTGAGGGCCACAGGGAGAAATGAATCAACAATGTCTGTGGTGGCGATGAAGTCAGACAATGTCTGTGGTGGCGATGAAGTCAGACAATGTCTGTGGTGGCGAGGGACGATGTCCCAGGGTCCTCTGTCCTTAGACTCTCCTTCTCGGCCAGGAAAAACTACAAAAAAAACCTCTTTGGGAAAAAAGCGTAGAAACCTGGAGGAGTTCCAGTGAAGGAGAGATCCGACTCTCACAGACGGACAGACGGACACGAGGAGACTGGAGCTGGACCCACTCTTCAGGCATAAGAGGGACCGTCGGAGGCGAGCTGGACCCACTCTTCAGGCAGACGAGGGACCGTCGGAGGCGAGCTGGACCCACTCTTCAGGCAGATGAGGGACCGACTGAGGCGAACTGGAGCCACTCTTCAGGCAGATGAGGGACCGACTGAGGCGAACTGGAGCCACTCTTCAGGCAGATGAGGGACCGTCCACATGGGGCAGGGACCACTTCACCAGGGGAGGGGCATCTGGGTCCACAGGTCCTCAGAAGTGAGAGAAAGAAAAGAAGGCGGTGAACAGTTTGCAAGTGGAATCAAAAAATAAATATTGTTTGATAGCATAAGTAGTCAGAAGAAGAGGATAGTGCTCAAGCTGTCATACTTCCCCCAGCATAATTACTCCTAGGGCAGCGTAGCTAAAGCTGTGGGTTTATCTTTATGTTCCTAACTACTCTGACCAT
The DNA here is from genome assembly GCF_026437365.1 of Eucyclogobius newberryi. Lineage (NCBI taxonomy): Eukaryota > Metazoa > Chordata > Actinopteri > Gobiiformes > Gobiidae > Eucyclogobius > Eucyclogobius newberryi. The sequence continues at coordinate 437,432 of NW_027316134.1, forward strand.
AAGCGATTTCGAAGAGGAACGTTTTAAGCCTGGACTTAAATGAAGAGACTGTGTCAGCATATTTAATATGGGTCGGGAGCTGATTCCATAACACAGGAGCTTGGTAGCTAAACGCTCTACCTCCTACAGTACTTTTAGAGACTCTTGGCACCACCAGAAGGCCAGCATTCTGAGAGCGAAGAGCTCTGTTTGGATGATATGGTTCTATAGCATCTTTGAGGTAGGATGGGGCCATGTCATTTATGGCTTTGTAGGTCAAGAGTAGAATTTTGAATTTGATTCTAGACTCGACGGGGAGCCAGTGAAGAGACTTCAGCACTGGCGTAATGTGCTCTCTTCTTTTTGTTCCTGTTAGTAATCTTGCTGCTGCATTTTGAACCAGTTGAAAGCTTTTTATGGAGCTTTTAGGACACGCTGCAAGCAGGGAGTTACAGTAGTCTAATCTAGTCGTTACAAATGCATGGATAAGTTTTTCGGCATCACTTTTAGGCAGGATTCTTCTGATTTTGGCGATGTTGCGCAAATGGAAAAAGGCTGTTTTACAAGCTTGATTTATATGAGCTTTAAATGAGAGCTCCTGGTCAAATAAGACTCCAAGGTTTCTTACAGTAGAACTGGAGGCTACACTGACATTGTCCAGTGTGACTATCTGCTCAGATAGAGCGTCTCGTAGATGCTTAGGGCCAAGCACATTGACCTCGGTTTTTTCAGGGTTAAGAAGCAGGTAGTTTAGTGTCATCCAGGTTTTTATCTCCTTCACACAAGTACTAAGTCTGTCTACTTGATCGCTCTGATCAGGTTTCATTGATAAATACAGCTGAGTGTCATCTGCATAGCAGTGGAAGTTAATGCCATGCTTTCTGATAATGTTGCCTAATGGTAGCATATAAAGAGTAAACAGAATTGGACCGAGTACCGAACCCTGTGGCACACCGTAAATTACTTTAGAGCTTGGTGAGGAGCTCTGGTTTACATTAACAAATTGGAACCTATCAGATAGATAGGATTTAAACCAGCTGAGGGCTGTTCCTCCAACACCTACATCACATTCTAACCTCTGCAGTAGAATGTTGTGGTCAATGGTGTCAAACGCTGCGCTGAGGTCCAACAGAACCAGGATTGAGACCAGTCCATCGTCAGCGGCTAATAACAAATCATTTGTGACTTTAACTAGTGCAGTTTCAGTGCTGTGGTGGGCTCTGAACCCTGACTGGAAAACTTCAAATAAGTTATTGTCCTGCAGGTGGCGACAAAGCTGTTTTACTACAACTTTTTCAAGGATTTTAGAGACGAAGGGAAGATTTGAAATAGGTCTGTAGTTTACCAATAGGTCGGGATCTAGATTAGGCTTTTTCAGAAGAGGTTTAATGACTGCATGTTTGAAGGACTGTGGAACATAGCCACTTTCGAGTGAAGTATTTATTATATTAAGAATAGGGTCTATAATTAGGGGAAGAATGTCTTTGAGGAGTCTGCTTGGAATGGGGTCTAGGACACAAGTTGAGCTTTTAGAGGAGCAGTGGTTGTAGTAGTAGCAGTGGTTGTAGTAGTAGTAGTACTAGTAGTAGTAGTAGTAGTAGTAGTAGTAGTAGCAGTGGTTGTAGTAGTAGCAGTGGTTGTAGTAGTAGTAGTGGTTTTAGTAGTAGCAGTGGTTGTAGTAGTAGTAGTAGTAGTGGTTGTAGTAGTAGTAGTAGTAGTAGTAGTAGTAGTAGTAGCAGTGGTTGTAGTAGTAGTAGTGGTTGTAGTAGTAGCAGTGGTTGTAGTAGTAGCAGTGGTTGTAGTAGTAGCAGTGGTTGTAGTAGTAGTAGTGGTTGTAGTAGTAGCAGTGGTTGTAGTAGTAGTAGTGGTTGTAGTAGTAGCAGTGGTTGTAGTAGTAGTAGTGGTTGTAGTAGTAGCAGTGGTTGTAGTAGTAGCAGTGATTGTAGTAGTAGCAGTGGTTGTAGTAGTAGTAGTGGTTGTAGTAGTAGCAGTGGTTGTAGTAGTAGCAGTGGTTGTAGTAGTAGTAGTGGTTGTAGTAGTAGTAGTGGTTGTAGTAGTAGCAGTGGTTGTAGTAGTAGTAGTGGTTGTAGTAGTAGCAGTGGTTGTAGTAGTAGTAGTGGTTGTAGTAGTAGCAGTGGTTGTAGTAGTAGTAGTGGTTGTAGTAGTAGCAGTGATTGTAGTAGTAGTAGTGGTTGTAGTAGTAGCAGTGATTGTAGTAGTAGTAGTCGTTGTAGTAGTGGTTCATTGGTCAAACCCACATGTCGGAGAAAGCAGCGGCCCACTCTGATTGGCTGGTCCACGCAGCGCTCCAGGTCCGGGAGGAAGTGATGTCGGTGGAAGTCGTGTATCTTCTCCAGGTTTGAGAACACCGCCCCCTTCTGGCCCCTGAGCTCCTGCGGCACGTCGGGCCGGTCCAGCTCGGGGCAGTACTGCTCACGCACGAAGCCCAGCGCGCGCACGTACTCTCGCTCTGTGGTCAGGAGCTCGGACAGGATGCAGGTCAGGCGCCTGGGCGGGGCAGGGGCGGGGCAGGGGAGGGAGCACATTTAGACACGGAAAATACAATCAACAGATATCTGCTCATCAAAAACACATGTGTCGAGTCATTCGCTTTAATTTTTGTATCTTTCACAATATTTGATCCTTTTTTTGCATAATTTTCCATCTCAAAACCTGCAGAATGTGAACAATCGGTGGGAAATTAGATTACTCACGTCAGATGGAACAGTTGACTTTATTTCAATAAACTGAGAACCGCAGAAATCGGATGATCAGATTTTGCGGCTCAGCGTTCCATCTGACGCGAGTAATCTGATTTCCCTCCGATTGTTCACGCGGCGCCGCTTTCAACAAGGAAAACGGTGCAAAAAAGGTCAAACTAATGTAAAAGACAAGAGTTTGATTAAAATTGAACTGTAATTTGTCCAAATACAACGGTTTGAAATCCATTGATTCACCGACTTTCGTGATAATCTGATTTCTGATCAGAATTATGGCTTTATCTGATTCTAGAGCCAGATGTTCCTCTCGATGACTAAGACCACTCACTGTGCGCTGGTCGCATCGTTCTGAGCCGGGCCGTGGTTCTCCAGCGGGCCTTTGGGACCGGCCCCGGCCTCTGCGTTGGCACCGCCCCTCCCGTAACCCTGCGTCCCGTTACACGGCAGCGACAGCTTCCGCCCCGGCTGGGCGCGCTCCTCCCCGGGCGGCTTTTGGCTCGCAGCGGCGGGCGAGAACTCGGACCAGAGCGACAGCTTTGCCATGAACTTGGCGCCTTCGCTGAGGGAGCGGCCCAGTTGTTTGTGGGCGGGGGGCTCGGCGCCGCGGCTCGCCAGGTCAGCCTCGCTGCAGTGCGCCCTCGACTTCTGCCCGCCGCTTTCCAACTCCTCACAGAGCCCGCCGCCGCTCTCTCGGCCGCCTCGCCCCTCCGCAGATGTCTGGCACGCGTCGCCGTTCCTCCCCTCGACGTGGGCCGCGTCCAAAAGCAGCTGGAGCTTCTGGCGGCGTTCCCAGGCGGCGTTCCAGGCGTAGGCCGCTCCAGGGGTCAGCGACGGGATGAGCGATTTGACAGATTGGAAGCGAGAGGCGCAGAACTCGGCGCCCAGCTTGGCCCGGTACATGTGGATCTGAGGGGCGAGGTCGGCGGGCGGCGACCCGGGATCGAGCCGCGACAGGGATTGGCCGCACTCGTCGGCGAAACGCGACGCCTGCCGACGAAAACACGCCACTTCAACACAAGGCTGAAACAAACCGCTCCACGTTTGTGTCGCAGACGTTTGTACTTTTTTGTGTTGTGAAAGTCTGTGTTAACATTAAGGGATCAGAGTATTGAACTAAAGTATTCAAGCACGTGTTTAAAATTTTACTTTTACTCAAACTATTCAAGAATGTGGTGCTTAAGATAAAGAATTGCTGATTTTATAGTTGATTCCTTAATGTGTCTAGATAGTTTTAAAGTATATATGTGTTTCTTAAAGGGTCAGAATGTCACCACCAGCGTCCTAAAAAAGAACCCCTTAACTTTTTTTAACTTTTCAAAAACGTAGTGTAGTAGAAAGTTCTCAAATGTAGTGAAGTAAACGTAAAAAGTATCCACTGTAACTACGTACAGTACAGCACTTTTACTTGTGCACTTTTACTTGTGCACCACTAAAGGGTCAGAAATGACTCGACCTGATTTTAATCACAGACGTTAGAGCCTAAAACCTTCTGTAAGTCTCTACATCACAACCCTTTATTACTATAGAGTCATTACACTTCTTTCTAAAGGGTTATATTTTATCCCCATAATCCCATAATTGTATCCAAACGTTAACGCTGAATAGTGTGCAGATCTCAGTCAGAATGTCTCTATTTATTTATTGAACCCAAAGTGACAGGAAGTACACAATATTTACTAAAGTAGAACGAGAGAGAAGGGAAAGTACTGCGTCTCACCCTCTAGTGGTTTTGTGTTGTAACTACAGAGACTCGAGACCCTTTCACGCCCGGGTTCACTGCGTCCCACCCTCTAGTGACTTTGTGTTGTAACTGCAGCGACTCGAGACCCTTTCACCCTCGTCTCAATGCGTCCGACCCTCTAGTGCCTTTGTGTTGTAATCACAGAGACTCGAGACCCTTTCACCCCCGTCTCACTGCGTCCCACCCTCTAGTGACTTTGTGTTGTAACTGCAGAGACTCGAGACCCTTTCACGCCCGGGCTCACTGCGTCCGACCCTCTAGTGCCTTTGTGTTGTAACTACAGAGACTCGAGACCCTTTCACCCCCGTCTCACTGCGTCCCACCCTCTAGTGACTTTGTGTTGTAATCACAGAGACTCGAGACCCTTTCACCCCCGGGCTCACTGCGTCCGACCCTCTAGTGGCTTTGTGTTGTAATCACAGAGACTCGAGACCCTTTCACGCCCGGGCTCACTGCGTCCGACCCTCTAGTGGCTTTGTGTTGTAACTACAGCGACTCGAGACCCTTTCACCCCCGTCTCACTGCGTCCGACCCTCTAGTGGCTTTGTGTTGTAACTACAGCGACTCGAGACCCTTTCACGCCCGGGCTCACTGCGTCCGACCCTCTAGTGGCTTTGTGTTGTAACTACAGAGACTCGAGACCCTTTCAACCCCGTCTCACTACGTCCCACCCTCTAGTGGCTTTGTGTTGTAACTACAGCGACTCGAGACCCTTTCACCCCCTTCTCACTACGTCCCAACCTCTAGTTGCTTTGTGTTGTAACTACAGCGACTCGAGACCCTTTCACCCCCGTCTCACTGCGTCCGACCCTCTAGTGGCTTTGTGTTGTAACTACAGCGACTCGAGACCCTTTCACGCCCGGGCTCACTGCGTCCCACCCTCTAGTGGTTTTCTGTTGTAACTGCAGAGACTCGAGACCCTTTCACGCCCGGGCTCACTGCGTCCCACCCTCTAGAGGCTTTGTGTTGCAACTGCCGAGACTCGAGGCCCTTTCACGCCCGGGCTCGCTGCGTCCCACGCTCTCGGCTGCCCCCCGCGGCCCTCACCTGCTGGCAGAAGGAGTGGACCTGCACCAGAGTGTCCAGGTCGCGGCGCCTTCGCTCCGCTCGCACCATGAAGTCGGCCATGTTGGACTGGAACGTGTTGACCAGCGTTTGCAGTACTTCTGTGGTGGGACCGGGTTCGGCGGTGCTCTGGAGGATCTTCACCGCGCTCTTCATCAGTTTAGAGGACGACTCCTGCTTCTCCTGCAAATGAGTCAGTTTGATTCTATTACAAAAGGATTAACATGTATTTGTGTGTTAAGTGTGTGTCATAATGTGCGGTTAAATGTGCAGTAAATGCGGTAAAATCCAGGATTGTCCTTATTTTGTGACATCAGATGGATTTGTGTCTAAATGAAAGTGCAGAAGTCGTACTCTGGCCACGCCCATGAAGACGGTGAAGCTGTGCAGCGCCTCCTCGGCCGCGGTCAGTGTTTCCTCTGAAGGCCACGACTCCTTCAGAACCTGCTCCGCCTCCGAGCTCAGCCACCCGCCGGTCTGAACACACAACAAGTACACTTAACAAGCCTGAACACACAACAAGAACACTTAAGTCTGAACACACAACAAGTACACTTAACAAGCCTGAACACACAACAAAGACACTTAACAAGCTTGAACACACAACAAGTACACTTAACAAGCCTGAACACACAACAAGAACACTTAAGTCTGAACACACAACAAGTACACTTAACAAGCCTGAACACACAACAAAGACACTTAACAAGCTTGAACACACAACAAGGACACTTAACAATCCTGAACACACAACAAGGACACTTAACATGCCTGAACACACAACAAGGACACTTAAGCCTGAACACACAACAAGTACACTTAACATGTCTGAACACACAACAAGGACACTTAACACGCCTGAACACACAAGTACACTTATCACGCCTGAACACACAACAAGTACACTTAACACGCCTGAACACACAACAAGGACACTTAAGTCTGAACACATAACAAGTACACTTAACAAGCCTGAACACACAACAAGGACACTTAAGTCTGAACACATAACAAGTACACTTAAGTCTGAACACACAACACGTACACTTAACATGCCTGAACACACAAGTACACTTAACAAGTCTGAACACACAACAAGGACACTTAAGTCTGAACACATAACAAGTACACTTAAGTCTGAACACACAACAAGTACACTTAACATGCCTGAACACACAAGTACACTTAACAAGTCTGAACACACAACAAGGACACTTAAGTCTGAACACATAACAAGTACACTTAAGTCTGAACACACAACAAGTACACTTAACATGCCTGAACACATAAGTACACTTAACACGCCTGAACACACAACAAGGACACTTAAGTCTGAACAAGTTTGAACACACAACAAGGACACTTAACACGCCTGAACACACAAGTACACTTAACACACCTGAACACACAAGTGCACTTAAGTCTGAACACACAAGTACACTTAACACGCCTGAACACACAACAAGTACACTTAACACACCTGAACAAACAACAAGTACACTTAACATGCCTGAACACACAAGGACACTTAACACGCCTGAACACACAACAAGTACACTTAACAAGTCTGTGAACACACAACAAGTGCACTTAACAAGTCTGAAGACACAACAAGGACACTAAACAAGTGAACACACAACAAGTACACTTAAAAAGTCTGAACACACAACAAGTGCACTTAACAAGCCTGAACACACAAAAAGTACACTTAACAAGTCTGAACACACAACAGGTACACTTAACAAGTCCGAACACACAACAAGTACACTTAACAAGTCTGAACACACAACAAGTACACTTAAGCCTGAACACACAACAAGTGCACGTAAGTCTGAACACACAACAAGTACACTTAAGCCTGAACACACAACAAGTGCACGTAAGTCTGAACACACAACAAGTACACTAAACAAGTCTGAACACACAACAAGTACACTTAACAAGTCTGAACACACAACAAGTACACTTAACAAGTCTGAACACACAACAAGTGCACTTAAGCCTAAACACACAAGTACCGTATTTTCTAAGTCGCACCAGCCAAAAAATGCATAATAGAGAAGATAAAAACATACATAAGTGGCATTTTTGGGGGAAATGTATTTGATAAAATCCATGACCAAGATAAATATTTCATGTTTAAATGCAGTTTAAAATAACAGATGAGAGAACATGGTGAATAGGTGTACGTATGCTAACGCTAATACCTTCAGCTACATGACGTATGCTAACGCTAACACCTTCAGCTACATGACGTATGCTAACGCTAACACCTTCAGCTACATGAGGTATGCTAACGCTAACACCTTCAGCTACATGAGGCACAGACAGAACTGTGGTAAGTGTCTGGTATGTTAACGTAACATATGAACAGTTATTCAGATAACTATAGCATAAAGAACATGCTAACAAGTTTAGCAAAGCATCAGTTTTACCCCAAATCACTAAATCCATTGAATTCTTCTTCCTCTGTGTCACTTCTAAACAACTCCAAAAACTCCGGAGGAAGAGGAAGTGCAGATTCTTCTTCAGCGTCGCTTAGAGCCTAGAGCGCCCTCTTGTGGTTGTCAGTTTGATTGTGAAACGCACCTCGCACACACAATTCTCGGCCTGTCGCAGCGAGAGCAGACACTCCAGACGCTGAAGGCTCACGTTGGACTTCATCACCAGAGAGTGAAGCTTCTCCTCCACAGAGTTGTAGAGCAGCGACGCCGATTCCAGCCAATTCCTGAGGAGCAGGAGACAACGAGAACTTTAAACACCTGTCGAGGGGGAGGGGCTAAAGCGTGTCTGACCTGTAGTCGTGAGGGGAGGGGCTAAAGCGTGTCTGACCTGTAGTCGTGGGAGCGGGGGAGGGGCTAACCTGTAGTCATGGAAGCGGGGGAGGGGCTAACCGGTAGTCATGGGAGCGGGGGAGGGGCTAACCTGTAGTCGTGGGAGCGGGGGAAGCGAGGCTGGTCTTTGCGGACTTGAGCCAGGACCGAGCCTCCTTCTCTCTGCAGCTTCATGAGCCCAGGATCCTTCAGAACCTCCAGCATCAGAGAGCGCTGCTGCTCCACGCTCCGGGACACCTCCTGAGGAGAGACACACGCCTCAGTATGAACACCTCCTGAGGAGGGACACACGCCTCAGTATGAACACCTCCTGAAGAGAAACACACGCCTCAGTATGAGCACCTCCTGAGGAGAGACACACGCCTCAGTATGAACATCTCCTGAGGAGGGACACACGCCTCAGTATGAACACCTCCTGAAGAGAGACACACGCCTCAGTATGAGCACCTCCTGAGGAGAGACACACGCCTCAGTATGAACATCTCCTGAAGAGAGACACACGCCTCAGTATGAACACCTCCTGAGGAGGGACACACGCCTCAGTATGAACACCTCCTGAGGAGAGACACACGCCTCAGTATGAACACCTCCTGAGGAGGGACACATGCCTCAGTATGAACACCTCCTGAGGAGGGACACACGCCTCAGTATGAACACCTCCTGAGGAGACTAAGAGAAATCGGGCTCGAGAGACGTCCCTTAACTGACCGTACACAGTGACTGTGTGTCGCATCCCGACATCTACAACTCTTTAATCCTCCAGGTCATTTGTTTGTTAACTCCTTCCTCGAGATTTAATGAAAATATTCACTAACTTCTCCGTCTGTGGCTGCTGTGCCAGGATCAATATGATGAATTTGGAGCAAAACGATATGATTTTCATTTTGGATCTCTGATCTGTTGACACTGTTAGTTTTCACCCAATACGGGGCGAGGACGTTCTGGTGGCACAGGAAGTGGCATATGACCGGAGACAGCTGCGTCCGAATGACCACCCTGACCCCTCCTTCTCGTCCCCTGACCCCTCCTTCTCATCCCCTGACCCCTCCTTCTCGTCCCTCGTGACCCCTAGTGACCATCGCTGGACACTACTTTTCAAGGTGCATCGTGGGAAGTTTTGAGTACATTATCTTTTCACCTGCTGGACATTGGGACACACTACAAAACGGCGTGAGCCCTGAATAGCGCCCTCTGTAGAAAGAGCGTGGACATTCGGACTTCTGTAAATGGGACTGACCTGAGCCGTGTCCAGCTTCTGAGTGCCCTCTACAGTTTGGATGGCGCGCTGCAACAAGCCTTCTGCTGCTTTCAGATCGGACGTGAACGAAACCATTCTCTGCGGAAAAAAATATCAATAATAATGATAAGCAAGTGTCAAATCTTCACCTCCAGTCCAAATCTAGTCCAAATCCAGTCCAAATCCAGTCCAAATCTAGTCCAAATCCAGTCCAAATCCAGTCCTAATCTAGTCCAAATCCAGTCCTAATCTAGTCCAAATCCAGTCCAAGTCCAGTCCTAATCTAGTCCAAATCCAGTCCAAATCCAGTCCAAAGCCTGTCTATATCCAGTCCAAATCCAGTCCATATCCACTCCAAATCCAGTCCAAATCCAGTCCTAATCGAGTCCTAATCTAGTCCTAATCTAGTCCAAATCCTGTCAAAATCCATTCCAAATTCAGTCCAAATCTAGTCCAAATCCAGTCCTAATCGAGTCCTAATCTAGTCCAAATCTAGTCCAAATCCAGTCCTAATCGAGTCCCAATGCTGTCAAAATCCAGTCCAAATCTAGTCCAAATCCAGTCCAAATCTAGTCCAAATCCAGTCCAAATCCAGTCCAAATCTAGTCCAAATCCAGTCCAAATCCAGTTCTAATCTAGTCCAAATCCAGTCCAAATCCAGTCCTAATCTAGTCCAAATCCAGTTCAAATCCAGTCCTAATCTAGTCCAAATCCAGTCCAAATCCAGTCCTAATCTAGTCCAAATCCAGTCCAAATCCAGTCCTAATCCAGTCCTAAAATAGTCCAAATCCAGTCCAAATCCAGTCCAAATCTAATCCAAATCCAGTCCAAATCCAGTCCTAATCGAGTTCAAATCCAGTCCATTTCCAGTCCAAATCCAGTCCAAAGCCTGTCTATATCCAGTCCAAATCCAGTCCATATCCACTCCAAATCCAGTCCATATCCAGTCCAAATCCAGTCCAAATCCAGTCCAAATCCAGTCCTAATCGAGTCCTAATCCAGTCCAGATCCAGTCCAAATCTAGTCCAAATCCAGTCCAAATCCAGTCCCAATTGAGTCCTAATCTAGTCCAAATCCTGTCAAAATCCATTCCAAATCCATTCCAAATCCAGTCCAAATCCAGTCCTAACCGAGTCCTAATCTAGTCCTAATCTAGTCCAAATCCTGTCAAAATCCATTCCAAATCCAGTCCAAATCTAGTCCAAATCCAGTCCTAATCGAGTCCTAATCTAGTCCAAATCTAGTCCAAATCCAGTCCTAATCGAGTCCCAATCCAGTCCTAATCTAGTCCAAATCCTGTCAAAATCCAGTCCAAATCAAGTCCAAATCCAGTCCTACTCCAGTCCTAATCTAGTCCAAATCCTGTCAAAATCCAGTCCAAATCCAGTCCTAATCCATTCCTGAGTCTTTACGCCACATTGAAATTACTTTTCTAAGCATACGTCCTACAAACACGAGGCCTACAGGTAGCAGCCTACAGTTAGCGTTTACATACTTCCTACAAACACAAGGCCTACAGTTAGCGTTTACATACTTCCTACAAACACGAGGCCTACAGGTAGCAGCCTACAGTTAGCGTTTACATACTTCCTACAAACACAAGGCCTACAGTTAGCGTTTACATACTTCCTACAAACACAAGGCCTACAGTTAGCGTTTACATACTTCCTACAAACACAAGGCCTACAGTTAGCGTTTACATACGTCCTACAAACACGAGGCCTACAGTTAGCGGCCTACAGTTAGCGTTTAAATACGTCCTACAAACACAAGGCCTACAGTTAGCGTTTACATGAGTCCTACAAACACGAGCCCTACAGTTAGCGTTTACATACATCCTATAAACACAAGGCCTACAGTTAGCGTTTACATACATCCTATAAACACAAGGCCTACAGTTAGCGTTTACATACATCCTATAAAAACAAGGCCTACAATTAGCGGCCTACAGTTAGCGTTTACATACTGCCTACAAACACAAGGCCTACAGTTAGCGTTTACATACGTCCTACAAACGCGAGGCCTACAGTTGGCGTTTACATACGTCCTACAAACACAAGGCCTACAGTTGGCGTTTACATATGTCCTACAAACACAAGGCCTACAGTTAGCGTTTACAGACTTCCTACAAACGCGAGGCCTACAGTTAGTGTTTACATGCGTCCTACAAACACAAGGCCTACAATTAGCGGCCAACAGTTAGCGTTTACATACTTCCTACAAACACGAGGCCTACAGTTAGCGTTTACATACTTCCTACAGACGCGAGGCCTACAGTTAGTGTTTACATGCGTCCTACAAACACAAGGCCTACAGTTAGTGTTTACATGCGTCCTACAAACACGAGGCCTACAGTTAGTGTTTACATGCTTCCTACAAACACGAGAACTACAGTTAGTGTTTACATGTGTCCTACAAACACGAGGCCTACAATTAGAGGCCTACAGTTAGCGTTTACATACTTCCTACAAACACGAGGCCTACAGTTAGCGTTTACATACTTCCTACAGACGCGAGGCCTACAGTTAGTGTTTACATGCGTCCTACAAACACAAGGCCTACAGTTAGCGTTTACATACTTCCTACAGACGCGAGGCCTACAGTTAGGGTTTACATGCTTCCTACAAACACGAGGCCTACAGTTAGCGTTTACATACTTCCTACAAACACGAGGCCTACAGTTAGTGTTTACATACTTCCTACAGACGCGAGGCCTACAGTTAGTGTTTACATGCTTCCTACAAACACGAGGCCTACAGTTAGTGTTTACATGCGTCCTACAAACACGAGGCCTACAATTAGCGGCCTACAGTTAGCGTTTACATACTTCCTACAAACACGAGGCCTACAGTTAGCGTTTACATACTTCCTACAGACGCGAGGCCTACAGTTAGTGTTTACATGCTTCCTACAGACGCGAGGCCTACAGTTAGTGGCCTACAGTTAGCGGCCTACAGTCAGCGTTTGGGTTTTGTTTCCCGACCCGGGGTGCAGAGCCCGGCGGGTTCAAAGGTCACACGTGGAGAACCTGGTGCAGCTGGAGCCAGTCCTGGAGGCGGAATGCAAACGTCCCTCCGAGCGCTGCACTCAGCTCGCAGCTCTCCACGCTCTTGTTCAGAGACTTCAGAGACGACACCACGTCCATCTGCGACACGGGTCAGAGGTCAGGGGTCAGGGGTCAAGGGTCAGACGGTTTGAACCATATCGAAGGGAGTTACCTGCAGGCCGGAGAGCTTGTCGGGCCGTGGACTCGAGTCTTTGTCCACAAACAGGACGATGCAGTGGACCGTGTGCAGAGTCTGCTCCTGGACGTGACAAAACGTAGAGTTTTATTAGTCACAAACTTTTTCTCAAACTCATGAAACGTGATGTTAGAAAGTGAATTGAGCCGAGGAGGTTTCACTCTGAGCCAGGGTGAGGCTGCCCTCTGGTGGACATCATCAGACGCTGCCTACACTGGATTTATTTAACTCAAGTTTATTAAAAATGAATGAGTGTGTGTGTGTGTGTGTGTATGTGTGTGTGCACGTGTGTGTGTGTGTATGTGTGTGTGTGTGTGTGTGTGTGTATGTGTGTGTGTGTATGTGTGTGTGCACGTGTGTGTGTGTGTATGTGTGTGTGTGTGTGTGTGTGTGCGTGCGTGTGTATGTGTGTGTATGTGTGTGTGTGTGTGTGTGTGCGTGCGTGCGTCCGTGCGTGTGTGTGTGCACGTGTGTGTGCACATGTGTGTGCGTGTGTGTATGTGTGTGTGTGTGCGTGTGTGTGTGTGTGTGTGTGCGCGTGTGCGTGCGTGTGTGTGTGTGCGTGTGTGTGTGTGTGCGTGTGTGTGTGTGTGTGCGTGCGTGTGTGTATGTGTGTGTATGTGTGTGTGTGCGTGCGTCCGTGCGTGTGTGCACGTGTGTGTGTGTGTGCACATGTGTGTGCGTGTGTGTGCGCGTGTGTGTGTGCGTGTGTGTGTGCGTGTGTGTGTGCGTGTGTGTGTGTGTGTGTATGTGTGTGTGCACGTGTGTGTGTGTGTGTGTGTGTGTATGTGTGTGTGCACGTGTGTGTGTGTGTATGTGTGTGTGTGTGTGTGTGTGTGTATGTGTGTGTGTGTGTGTGTGTGTGCGTGCGTGCGTCCGTGCGTGTGTGCACGTGTGTGTGTGTGTGCACATGTGTGTGCGTGTGTGTATGTGTGTGTGTGTGCGTGTGTGTGTGCGTGTGTGCGTGTGTGTGTGCGCGTGTGCGTGCGTGTGTGTGTGTGTGCACATGTGTGTGCGTGTGTGTATGTGTGTGTGTGTGCGTGTGTGTGTGCGTGTGTGCGTGTGTGTGTGCGCGTGTGCGTGCGTGTGTGTGTGTGCGTGCGTGTGTGTGTGCGTGCGTGTGTGTGTGTGTGTGTGCGTGTGTGTGCGTGTATGTGTGTATGTGTGTGTGTGCGTGCGTCCGTGCGTGTGTGCACGTGTGTGTGTGTGTGCACATGTGTGTGCGTGTGTGTGCGCGTGTGTGTGTGCGTGTGTGTGTGCGTGCGTGTGTGTGTTTGTGTGTGTGCGTGTGTGCGCGTGTGTGTGTGAGCGCGTGTGCGTGCGCGTGTGTGTGCGTGCGTGTGTGTGTGTGCGCGTGTGTGTGTGCGTGTGTGCGTACGTGTGTGCGTGCGTGTGTGCGTGCGTGTATGTGTGTGTGTGTGCGTGTGTGTCGTGCGGCCTGTAGGGGGCGTGTCGTGCGGCCTGTAGGGGGCGTGTCGTGCGGCCTGTAGGGGGCGCGTTGAGCGGCCTGTAGGGGGACGCGTCGTGCGGCCTATAGGGAGCGCGTCGTGCGGCCTGTAGGGGACGCGTCGTCAGGGGCGTGTTGTGCGGCCTGTAGGGGACGCGTCGTGCGGCCTGTAGGGGCACGTTGTGCGGCCTGTAGGGGGCGCGTCGTGCAGCCTGTAGGGGGCGCGTCGTGCGGCCTGCGGCCTGTAGGGGACGTGTCGTGCGGCCTGTAGGGGGCGTGTCGTGCAGCCTGTAGGGGGCGTGTCGTGCGGCCTGTAGGGGGCGCGTCGTGCGGCCTGTAGGGGGCGCGTTGAGCGGTCTGTAGGGGGGCGCGTCGTGCGGCCTATAGGGAGCGCGTCATGCGGCCTGTAGGGGACGCGTCGTGCGGCCTGTAGGCGGCCTGTAGGGAGCGCGTCGTGCGGCCTGTAGGGGGCGTGTCGTGCGGCCTGTAGGGGGCGCGTCGTGCGGCCTGTAGGGGGCGCGTTGAGCGGTCTGTAGGGGGGCGCGTCGTGCGGCCTATAGGGAGCGCGTCATGCGGCCTGTAGGGGACGCGTCGTGCGGCCTGTAGGGGACGCGTCGTGCGGCCTGTAGGGGGCGCGTCGTGCAGCCTGTAGGGGCGCGTCGTGCGGCCTGTAGGGGGCGCGTCGTGCGGCCTGTAGGGACGCGGCGTGCGGCCTGTAGGGACGCGGCGTGCGGCCTGTAGGGAGCGCGTCGTGCGGCCTGTAGGGGGCGCGTTGAGCGATCTGTAGGGGGGGCGCGTCGTGCGGCCTATAGGGAGCGCGTCGTGCGGCCTGTAGGGGACGCGTCGTCAGGGGCGTGTTGTGCGGCCTGTAGGGGACGCGTCGTGCGGCCTGTAGGGGCGCGTTGTGCGGCCTGTAGGGGGCGCGTCGTGCAGCCTGTAGGCGGCCTGTAGGGAGCGCGTCTTGCTGCCTGTAGGGGGCGTGTCGTGCGGCCTGTAGGGGGCGCGTCGTGTGGCCTGTAGGGGGCGGCCTGTAGGGGACGCGTTGTGCGGCCTGTAGGGGACGCGTTGTACGGCCTGTAGGGGGCGCGTCGTGCAGCCTGTAGGCGGCCTGTAGGGAGCGCGTCTTGCTGCCTGTAGGGGGCGCGTCGTGTGGCCTGTAGGGGGCGGCCTGTAGGGGGCGGCCTGTAGGGGACGCGTCGTGCGGCCTGTAGGGGACGCGTTGTACGACCTGTAGGGGGCGCGTCGTGCAGCCTGTAGGCGGCCTGTAGGGAGCGCGTCTTGCTGCCTGTAGGGGGCGCGTCGTGTGGCCTGTAGGGGGCGCGTTGAGCGGCCTGTAGGGGGGCGCGTCGTGCAGCCTATAGGGAGCGCGTCGTGCGGCCTGTAGGGGACGCGTCGTCGGGGGCGTGTTGTGCGGCCTGTAGGGGACGCGTCGTGCGGCCTGTAGGGGACGCGTCGTGCGGGCTGTAGGGGGCGCGTCGTGCAGCCTGTAGGGGCGCGTCGTGCGGCCTGTAGGGGGCGCATCGTGCGGCCTGTAGGGGACGCGTTTCAATTTTGTCATCATAAACTGGTCCAAACTAGAAAGTTTAACAACTGATTCAAATTTGGTCCTAATCGGACTCGTTTTGATCAAATGGGAGCAATTTTTAGATTAGCAATATCCCAAAATAAGTGGTCCAACTTTGCGGCTGTGCCGCACACAGACCGTAAAAGGTACACCAAAAATTTGGACAACTTTAGATGCCCCACTTCTCCAGAGGACGTACGCCGATTTTGAAGTCGGTGGGCAAAACATCCTAGGAGGAGTTCGTCAAAGTTTGACGTGAACAAAATGGCTAACTCAGCTTGTTTTTATTTTCAAAGGAAGATGGCGGGCATAGGGTAAGTTTGGGGGTGTGGCCACAATAATATCTTTTTTGTCCTCAAGAGAGGAATGCGTGTCCCGAATTTCGTAGCTCTACGACAAAGTTGACCTCGGGGCGTCTCCCATAGGCGCAATGTATTTTGACTTTTGTCGGTGGCGCTGTCGCGCCATTTTTTAACGAAAAAAAAATGGCCCAGAAAAAATCAAATTTTTCGCCGATTCTGATTTTTGGGCAAAATTTGGTGAGTTTTTGAGCATGTTCAGGGGGTCAAATTAGAGCTCAAAGCGCTGAAGAAGAACAAGAAAAATTAAAGCCGCAAGCGGCATCCAACGGCCCTCGCGGGCCGCCGGCCTTCCGACTCTGCTCTCTGCATTTTACAGAGATGGCGCTAACACGCCCTCATTGTCTAAGCCTGCTTAACCAGTGTAAATGAACACAATTGTGGGTGAAATTTAAAGCTCCGCCACACAGAGACCGTAACACTTAAGGGTCGTACAGACCGCGGCGGCCGAATCGCGCCCGACGCAGAAATTATTTTTTTAACTTTAGTCCAAACGCTGAGGCGATGGGCTCCGGGGCCCGTCTGGGACCCGGAGACTTCAGAGCTGAACAGAGTTTAGTCAATATAATTATTTGCTCCAAGAGCTGCGTTTAAAGAATTTTTTTTTATCTTGCGGGGTTTGTTTTGGATCTTTTTCCGGGTCGTGCGTATCACATCAGCTCTGATTGGCTGCTGCGATGCATCTGCTGCAGAAACCTGAACAAATCTGAACAAGTCACGCCAGCCGCTTTGGGCTTTTATAGGCGCGCTCAAAGCGTCGAGAGCGTACGAAAACGCACCAATCGCGCCGCAAAAACTAAGAAATCGCACCGCGGGAAAAGCAGTACGTGCTCGACGCTCGTTTACATAGACTTTGAATGTAAACTGGACGCTTCGACCGCCGCGGTCTGTACGGGCCTTTACAATAAAAATATGGATTCATTTTAATGCCCCGCTTGTGTGATACTTCCCAAAGTTAAGCTTGATCGGGCTATTGCTGAATGGACCATTTTCTTGGCCTAAATCTGAGTCTTATTTCCTTGTGGCGTGGATGCCGATTAGTCCTGCCACGTATCAATCATAAAACTCACCTACCGCTCACCTGCAGCCACGTGTGGCTTGTCCCCATGAGCAGCACGTTTCCCTGTGTCTAAGCGCATGGATCTATCATAATATAGTTCCCTCTATGAAGACGGAGAAAGACAGTTCGAGCTGACTCATAAGACGGAAATCTATTGGAGATGAGAGAGATGATGCGCTCCGTTGCGCTAATAAACAAACGCACGTGTGTGTTGTATCAGTCCACACGGGGGAGTGCGCATGTGCACTTCCACCTGCGTTCTCAAATCACCGAAAAAATCGTCCATTGTGCCTTTAAGTGTGAAGCGTAAATGTGAACATTTCAGAGATTTTCCGTTTGTCCCATTTGTGACAGTATATTTACGGGACTTTAACTCTGGGAATAAAAATTTGGATAACAACATAATTGTTGTAAATCTTGGTGTTCTGATTTAAAACAAACAGTGACAAAACCAATATGAAAAACCCTTTGCACTCTTCCGAGTCCTGAACTCAAGATGCTCTACCGCCTGAGCTAGCCAGACTTTGTAAAATGTCCCCATGCTTGGAGTGTACTCTAACAGTCTCTTACGTTATGACTGATAAATGATTTGACCATTTTAAAGTGAAATCACTGCAGGTGATAACTGTCTACTGGGTCTACTGTATTCTAACCCACTACTCTACCTGTTAAGCCAAACTTCATGCCATTTTTTCGTACCGGCCGCGGCAAACTGTGATTGGCTGTAGTGGCGCTGCGTGCGCGTAATGTGTTATAAACGTAAACACGTGACCGGATGTCACATTCACAGACGTAGGGATTTGTAGTTTTTTACTGTAATATATATATATATATATATATATATATATATATATATATATATATATATAATAAAGTAATATTGCATGGGTTTCACGCAGAAAAAATAAATACATTTCTATCTTAAAAACAGGGTCACCCCGCGCACCCCCCCTGGATCCACCACTGTCACTTATATTCCAAGCAGGGAGACAAACTCTATAATTTACACAGCAGCAATGATTTGACAATAAATATTACTTACAAACATATATTTTGCCAAATTATTCTTTACACTGTCAGTTTTGTGTTAGGTCTCAGCAGTACTTCCTGTAATTTGAAGAAAATATATATTAATTTTACATACAGTTGTGCACAATAACACTTGATCTGTTACAGCCAACAAGGGGACAGCATTTCCAAAATGGCGGCTGCATGTTCACTTTTCATGAGAACTCTATGTTTTCAATGATTTTCTAGGTTTTCTTAACACATTATGTCTCTGTGCTCTGATTGGTCCAACCAAATGCATCTTTCAAACTGATTGGTCTAAATGTTCAAACGATGACTCTGCCCTCTTCTGAAGCGCGCGCCTGCTCCTGTCTCACTCTCTCCTGTTTCTGGCTGGACTGAGTTTCATTTCTTCACAGTATTATTCCATATTTGGACTTTTGGATCTACTTTCGTCCGACTGTAAGCATCTATTTGGCCAATAAGCTCATATTTTCGGTTCTTTCCTTCCTCGAAGAAAAGTGTCTCACCGTGCGGTCTTCTACTCGAAGGTAAGTTTTTTTTTAATACAAAGCTGAGTTAATTTTGTGCTTAAATGTTGAATTTGCCAGTGTATGTGTTCAAACAAGCCCAGATTTAGTCCCTGTTTTAGTCCCGATTCAAGTTTTCAAGTCGAAGTCCAAGTCCTGGTTTAGACCTGGTTCAGTTTTGGCAGTGTGTGCGTGTGTGCGTGCGTGTCTCAAACTAAGGCCGCAGTTATTTTATTACTTGGTTTACAGATTTTTAAATGAAATATATTGCACAGGCGGACAGAATGTAAATACAATTATAATTTAAATTTCAAAATATGTTTTCTTCTGGGTTTGCCTAAAACGCACCCCGGGAGGAGAGGAAGGGGGAGTAGATTTAGCGTGTTTTAGACGGACAGAACAGAAGCAGTGTGCGCCCTCCTCCACCCACCCAGTCACGGCAAAACGCGCTTAAGAAAATGTGGTAAACAGGTTTAAAATGTGTATTTGCGATATAAAGGCGCTCGCCCGGGGCCGCGCTCTGACTGAGACTCGGGTCTAGACCTGGACTCAGACCTAGACTCGGGTCTGCAAGCCTTGAAATAATTATTTTTACGTCCCTGTCAACATGACAGGTACTGATCATTTGGTACCTGTCATAGCTAATTCTGAATCGGTCACAAGGAAAGGAAAACAGAATAACATCATGAATGAAAAATTTACTTTTATTAACATGTCTCGTTATCATTTATCCGCTCTCCGCGCACACATGCTCTCTGCGCGCGCACGCGCACTCTGTCATGTCTGTCAGGTCTGTCGGGTCTGGTTTAGTCTCTTCCTCAGGTTCTTCTCGTTTGCACATTTGGGCCTTTAATGTTGATTATTTTCAATATTTGTCCTTATTCCTCCACATTATGTCTCAGATGCCTCGCCATAAGGGTGTCAAGCGCTCTTTGGCTGCTAAGGAGCACCGGGCGGAGCAGCTGAGAGCAGCAGAAGTGCTCTCTCAGATTCAGATCGTGCTCCCCCCTCGCGTGCCTCCTCCTCGCAGCCCCTCCAAACCCAAGCCTGTCTTTGGTAAGTTAGTCTCTGCACTTTGACATTTCTGTACAAGTTTGGCTGATGATTGTTCCCTTCAGCTGGTACTGGTCACCGCCATTCTCCATGGAAACAGAACTGGCCAAAGTCTAAGGTTACCAACCATTTCTACAAGTTAATCCAACCCAAAGTGTGTCCCGAAAAGAAGGTGAGCATGGATTTTTGAAACAAGATATTACTCATTTGACAGGGATTTTTATTTATTTATTTATTTAATATGGACAAAGCATTTACATTGGATGAACCAGATGCAATGTTTTAAGTGTTATAGCAGAATATGCTAATTTTCAACACGGCCAATTTAGAGTTGCCAATTTTACCTAACACATCATGTCTTTTGACGTGGCTCCAGATCGTGACTTAATGCTGGAGTTTTCCTCTTATTTTTTTCCCATGTGACACCAGATTTTTGTTTATGTGAAGTATTTACCAAACTGTAATAATTCAGTCAAAACTGTGGGTCTCTCTACAGAACTCACGGCAGACTTTGCACTTTAGAGCGATGACAACACCTTTGTTCTCATCATACTCTAGCCAGTCACGGGCACAAAACTTAGCAAGATCGTCATGAATCCATTTATTGACAGTGATAGTCTTGAGTGTCCTTGCAGCCACAGTTTTTTGTTTATGTTTGAAAGCGGCAGCGTGGTGTTTATCTGCCATGATTTTCTCCACGCACACACATGCTCTGCGCGCGACCACATGCTCTCATGCTCTGCATGCGCTCCACAGCTTCTGCCGCTGTATAACTACAGCAATAATCGTGGACTGTAGTATAGCGCGCCCGAGTTTGTGCATAGGAATCGCTTTGGGCATGTTCACCGCGCTGTTTTTGCCTATTAAAAATATATATTACAGGGAAAAATTTGCGTCAGTCAGTATGTCCGGAGCCTTGATTTTGGAGTCGGTCAAAACTGATTTTTGCGCCGGTCATTGACCGTGTCCGGCCCATTATTTCGAGGTTTGCTTGCACCCTTGACTCTTGTGCTTGTGACTCTAATATTTAGGGGTCTACAGTGGCCGTGGAATGTAGTTTTTAAATTGTACATATGTTTTCTAGTTTGTGTTCGTGATCGGCCACTCCCATTTGCGTGCCATCGTGGATGGGTTCGTTGGGATGCCAAAGGGATATCTTTACTTTGGCTTCAGTTCGACACCTGGAGGTTCATCTCAGGATCTCTATGATCAGCTGCAGAAGACCAAACTGCGCATAGGTGAAGAGTTAGCTGAAGTTAGTTTAGCTTGTCTGCTTAACTATACTGACTTCAAACTTCATTTAACAGAGCCTGATCTGGTGTGTCTCCTCGCTCCGTGCAATGACTTGGGAGCCTTTGGCACCGTCACCGAGGCTGGCAAGGCGTTTGCCCATCTCCTTAGCTACCTCTGTGCACGGTTTAAGAAGGTAAGAAGTTTTCTTTATTATAATATTTCAATTTATACATTTGATTTCACTTCACCGGATGTTAACATGTTCATGTCTGACACAGGTTGTGGTCATGGACTTCCCGACTCGTATCGCTCAGTTTGTGGAGCCCCAAACACTTCTGAGGGAAAAGTTTCAAAGTGTTGCAGTGGACTTGGGTATGTTCACAGTATAATCTCATTTTCATACCTGCAGCTTTGGTGCAGACGTGTGAATCTGCACACACTTTTATTATATACCAATAATATATTTAACACAGAAATCTAATGTGATTACATGTTTGTTTTCAAAGAAACCCACTACTTCCCGGTGACTGAGCACTTCCCAATGAATCGCCGAGAGCTGTGGAGCAAGGATGGCGTGAGTAGTCATTTTATCTCTGACTCTTTGCACAGCTTTGTGGCTGCTTTATCAATCCATTGGCTGTACTTTAGTTCCTCAGCATATCTTAAAATTAAACGAGAAGCCTGTCTTACATTTTGCAAGTACAAACTCTGATGTTTCCTTTTCAAAGACCAGCTGGAGTTCTCTGATCCAACCTAAAGTCTAACCTTAGCTCTGTTTATTTGTAATGAATGTTTGCTTATTGTTTATTTCTCTCTCAGATTCATCTGAGTGACAATCATGGGATGGTGATCTTCGTGAAGTTGTTGTGGCAGGCCTGCTACATACAACTGGAGTCACCTGCTCCCACCGATCCCATTCCTGTGCCACTTCCACCCCCTGATGACTTTACACTGGTTGAACGGCGCAGAAAGGTGTGTGTGTCTTTTAACCTATCTCGCGCTGATAACAAACAAAACAAAAAAACATTAAAGAGGAGCTTGTACAGGCATTACTGTACAAGTTCCAGGTCACACACCACTGGTCACTAAGGAAACTGCACAGTTGCAAAACAGTCAGTCACAACACGTCACTGCTCTGCCACTTGGACAACGTGTGTTTGTTTTGGTCAGCTAACAATACATTTTGACACTTTGTGCAATGTTACCTGTATTGTATTGTATTGTATGTATAGAGCTTTGATTGTGAGTGGAGGGACTGATTCACTTCTTCCTGATGATGAATAAAAAAAATCATTAACAGACATCTCTGAATACTGTTTGATTTTCTGTCTGTTACAGAAGAACCGGTCAAGGGCCCTGCAGACCTCTCCTGTGGGACCCCGGGCTCGGCTGGTTCAAAAGGAGGTGAGTTTGGATAAGGACTTTATGTGAGTGGCTATCTTGGTGTTAATATGGTGGGCTAAAACATTTGCTTAATGTCCACAGGTGGAGACCGTCTTCTCCATCCCCCTCTCGCCCACAGTGTTCAACCCCGCTATCTTGATGGAGATGAACAAGATTGTTCCATCTCGCCTTGGCTTTGTGAAGTCAAGTCGCAGCTTTCCAAAGGGAAAGAAGGTAATTCCTCATGAGTTGTGTAAAATAATGTTATGCTTTGATGTAGCAAATGTTTAAAGAAGTTACCTTTTTCCTTTTTAAAAAGACGCCTCACGCGAGACCTCGTAAAGCTGTTGCCCGGAAGTGCCAGCCCAGGGGAGCGGTCGAGGCAATGGCTGAGGAGGTGAGCCCCTCCTGCTCACCTCCCATTACATCGGGGACAGAGGAGCAGACGGTGGGTGTGGCATGAACGCATGTATTTAATGTCTGACACTTGTAATAACTCACTTCTTTTTTTGTTTTGTAGCCTGTTGTGGAAGTGAGGGACCGCCGCTCACGTCCACGCTCCTTTCCCCCTCTGGGAGTGAGACCCCGCTCACCTTCCAGCACCTCATCCGCATCAGAGGGGGGCCAGGTCGGTGTCAATGTGCTCATATTTACATGTCAAAAAATGCCACTCACTCATTATGCGTGTGTGTGATTCTGTAGGCGGTTTTGGAGGTGAGAGGTCGCTCACCTGCCAGCCCCTCCTATGCAGACGTGGTGAAAGGCCAAACACCAGTCACCTCCACATCTGGGATGGAGGAGGATGTCGCGCGAGAGACATTCAAACCTGCTGCCTCAAAGCGACGTTGCTCCCAGCGGCAGGTGAGATTTTACACTCAGACTTTACATTCTAGACTTAAATGTAAACTTTTAACAGAATGTTATTGTTAAAACATAGATTAGATTTATCATAAATCTAATTGTAATTCTTGTCAGAAAATTTGGACTTGCATATTTTCCCCATGCCGTGTAGTCCTGCTTAGTCCTTTTGTAGCCTTACTTTAAACCAGCTATAGGCTTTAGTTGTGATTTAATTCTGCTTCAAACTTTCTTTAAGTATTGGTATAGAACTGTTTTTTAGTCCTGCTTCAGTTCAGCTTTTGACTTACTTTAGTTCTGGTTTAGACGTTGTTTAGTATTTGTATAAAACTGCTTTAGTGCTGCTTTTTTCCAGTCTCTGCACGGCTCAAGTCCTGATTCCGTTCTCATTTAGACTGTTTTAGCGATTCCAAATTAACCTCAATCTAATTGTAATCACAATTTAAATGGACCTAATTAGCAACTCTCAAAGACTACAGTTTTTGGTATTTGTATTATTCTGCCTTTAAAAACTGCCAAACATGGTTTAGATGTGTGAGTCTAATAGATTATCAGCTCATCAGCGTATTTCAGTCTTTAAGTTTAAGTGTGAACTATTAACCCAATCCTATTGTTGAAACTTAAATGAAACAAATCGTGAATCTAACTAAATTCTTATCCAAAATGTCGCAATTAGATTCTTC
Organism: Eucyclogobius newberryi; assembly: GCF_026437365.1. NCBI lineage: Eukaryota > Metazoa > Chordata > Actinopteri > Gobiiformes > Gobiidae > Eucyclogobius > Eucyclogobius newberryi. The sequence goes on from NW_027316134.1 coordinate 461,428, forward strand.
CAATATTGCACATCCCTAATTTGCCCTGTTAATGATTAGAAAACACGTTGACTAAAAGCAACTTTTCTTTACACAGACTGAGGCAGCACCTGCTCTGGAGGTGAGACCCGGCTCACCTGCCAGCTCCTCATCAGAGATGGAGGAGGACCAGGTTTGTGTGGGTTTAAAGAGCTTCATAATGTTTTATGGTTTGTTACCTATTCATAATGTTAAATTGTTTCTAGGCGGTGGCAGTTGTGGAAGACGTGACACCAGGGACGTCCCCCACTAGTGTGGTCTTGATGGACACTTTGCTGGAGGACAAGGTTTGTTTTTTATTCTTGTTTTTTAATGAAGTTTGTACAGAATGTAATGTAATACATTTTTGTTGTTTGTGGCTACAGGTGGGAGATGTGGAGGAGACCCCAGGGATGTTGACAGACCAGGTGAGTTAATATGGTTTATTTATACTTAATTGCTAGTGTATTCTTAATTATACTTTTTATTTTTTTGTTTTTATTTTATAACTTTGGTCCTGTTTTGCTCAAACAGAAAGTCATTGCTTTATTGTATTTCTTTATTCCCTGTTTTTAGGCTGATTACATATGAAAAATAGAATGTTGGCTAATTCTGGCATATTTTTATTAGTATGCACTGTCCCTGAAATAAATAAGATATGAAATCAAAAATAAAAGATGACTAAAGACCTTTTCGCCTCATATTATTCATGATATGAGTCCCATTTGGTCCATAGTCATTCAAATTTGTCGATTTTGCAACTTAAGTCCAAACTTAATTGTTTAATTTATTTAAATATTACGGCAGCAGAAACAAAACCTTTTGTATTGCAGTAAGACTGAATAGACAATCTGTGTAATTTGAAGACGCTAATGTTGTTGTCCTTCTCAAGAAGACCAGCCCCCCACCAGTAACCCAGCCTTCTCCACACCGCCCTCCCAAGACCACATACGGCAGACAACCTTCTCCTTGCCTCAGCCCTCCTGTGACCAGTCAGCCTTCCCTACACAGCATCCCACCAGCTGACAACAAAGCTAAGTCCCAGCTTGATGTTTTACCTTCTGCGGTTAGGGGTAGCCTTAATCAGAATGATCGCAGGTTCCTTTTTGCCGGTCTACAGTGTATGGCGATTTCACTGGTGGCTTTAGCCAAGCACACAGTGTCCAGTGTGTTTTCATGGGAACAGAGGCATTTAGACAGGGTTTTGAAACTCGGGGATGAACTGTACAAGAAGCGTCGTCTAGGTGGATTTACTAAAGGCTTGCTACTTGTTTCGGAGTTGCCAACTGAGTGGGTTGTAGATGGCCGTTGTTTCAGATTTGCTTTCAGTGATTCACTTGCCGGAGATGTAAACGTTGAAAAGAGCGACATGATTGATATGGGCTTGTGCGTGACCTTAGATTGTGGTTTAGAACAGGTGTTTGCGATGGTACCACTTGCGCAGTTATTAAACAAATTGGTCGATATGCAGTGGTTGACTCACATTCGCGCGGTGCTGATGGTTTGGTACACTATGATGGTAAGAGTAGTGTAGTGTAGTAGTAGTATGATTGTGTATTTTAAAAGCATTGATGCTGTGTCCAGTCATTTTAGTGCTTTGGCTGGCGGTTATGAAGACGTTTCAAAACCATTTGAGATTACTGGCGTTAATGTTGTTGTTGCCGATGGTGTGAGGGGTTTAAAGAGCAGAGCTCCCCCAGGAGTTACTCCTTCAGTTACCCCATCCACTAGTGTGAGGGGTTCAAAGAGCAGAGCCCCCCCAGGAGTTACTCCTTCTGTTACCCCATCTACTAGTGCGAGGGGTTTACATAGCAGAGCGCCCGCAGATGTTACTCCTTCTGTTACCCCATCCACTAGTGTGAAGGGTTTAAAGAGCGGAGCGCCCGCAGAAGTTACTCCTTCTGTCACTAGTGTGAGGGGTTCAGAGAGGGAGCCCGCAGAAGTTACTCCTTCTGTTACCCCATCCACTAGTGTGAGGGGTTCAAAGAGCAGAGTGCGCGCAGAAGTTACTCCTTCTGTTACCCCAACCACCAGTTGGAGGGGTTTGAAGCGTAAAGCGTCCAAAGCGTAAGTCTGCAAGTCCAAATAGTCTGAGTGGTTTAAAGCGCAGAGAGCCTGCAGAAGTTTCTACCTCTGTAACCACAACCAAAGAGCCAGCAGACGTTGCTCCATCTGTTCCCCCAATCGCTAGTCTGATGGATTTAAAGGGTGAAGAGCCCGCAGAAGATGCTTCTTCTGTAACCTCAACCACCAGCCGTAGGGGTTTAAAGCGCAGAAAGCCTTCAGAAGTTTCTCCTTCTGTAACCCCAACCACCAGCCAGGGTTTAAAGCGTAAAAAGTCTGCAGAAGTTTCTTCTGTACCCCAAGATGCATTTAAAACTACGAAAGACACAGACGGTGATTTCGATGTGCTGTGCACTGGTGTTCAAGACAAAGCCCTGTTCTTCAATCCTATTAGTGAAGGTGTTTGCAAAGATTTGTGCAAACTCCTAAAGGCAGAGTTTCTGAAGTTTGGTGTAGCAGATCCTGAAACTATAGGGCCACTGGGAACGCCGTGTCAAAAAGACAAAATTGTTGCGGATGGTAATTGTTTCTTTCGCGCTGTTTCGCAGGCAATTAGTGGCACGCAAAAATATCATCGGAAAATTAGACTTGCGATTGTTAAACAGCTCCAAAATGACGCTCAAAAATACAAAACCCTTTTGCGCGAAGGCCACTTGTCTGTTGAACAATATATCAGTGCGACAAAAATGCGTCTGGTTGGCACATGGGCCACAGAACTTGAAATCCATGCCGCCGCGGAATATTTAGGCGTAAATGTCTATACTTTATATAACGGCTGAAATACAGCTGTACTACTGAGCCTTTGTCAACCAAAGGCATTTACCTGGAAAATATTAATAATCATTATGAAACTGTAACTTGCGTCAAACAACCTATTACTCACGGTTGTTATGAATGCTGCCAAATCTCTGCATTACCATTGAAAGGCTACCATATTCGATCTAAAAATGTAGATGCCCAATCACAAGTTAATCCAACAGATAATGATGACATAAGTACAATCAAAAAAACTGCGTTATCAAAGTACATGCTAAAGAAAAAGAAAAAGAGTCAGAAAAACACATACAACAAACATCATGATGTGATCAAACAGACAGTAAAGCAAAAATATATACAACAACGGGAACAAGTTAAACAACGTTGTTTGGTACGATACAAACTTGATGTAGAGTATAGAGAAGGGAAAAAGGCTGCAAAGAAACATAAATATAATGTGAATATAGACTATGGAAATCAAATAAAGACTGCAACTATGCATAAATATATAACCAATATGCATTATCGAGAAAAAGTTAAAGCAACATTTAAAAATAAATACAGCATTGATTCACAATATCAATGCAAACTTAAAGCTGCTGGCATTAACAAATATAAAGCTAATTTACAATATCAAAACAAACTTAAAGCTGCCAGCATTAACAAATATAAAGCAAATTTACAATTTCAAAACAAACTTAAAGCTGCCAGCATTAACAAATATAAAGCAAATTTACAATATCAAAACAAACTTAAAGCTGCCAGCATTAACAAATATAAAGCAAATTTACAATATCAAAACAAACTTAAAGCTGCCAGCATTAACAAATATAAAGCAAATTTACAATTTCAAAACAAACTTAAAGCTGCTGGCATTAACAAATATAAAGCAAATTTACAATTTCAAAACAAACTTAAAGCTGCCAGCATTAACAAATATAAAGCAAATTTACAATATCAAAACAAACTTAAAGCTGCCAGCATTAACAAATATAAAGCAAATTTACAATTTCAAAACAAACTTAAAGCTGCCAGCATTAACAAATATAAAGCTAATTTACAATATCAAAACAAACTTAAAGCTGCCAGCATTAACAAATATAAAGCAAATTTACAATATCAAAACAAACTTAAAGCTGCCAGCATTAACAAATATAAAGCAAATTTACAATTTCAAAACAAACTTAAAGCTGCCAGCATTAACAAATATAAAGCAAATTTACAATATCAAAACAAACTTAAAGCTGCCAGCATTAACAAATTTAAAGCTAATTTACAATATCAAAACAAACTTAAAGCTGCCAGCATTAACAAATATAAAGCAAATTTACAATTTCAAAACAAACTTAAAGCTGCCAGCATTAACAAATATAAAGCAAATTTACAATATCAAAACAAACTTAAAGCTGCCAGCATTAACAAATATAAAGCAAATTTACAATTTCAAAACAAACTTAAAGCTGCCAGCATTAACAAATATAAAGCAAATTTACAATATCAAAACAAACTTAAAGCTGCCAGCATTAACAAATATAAAGCAAATTTACAATATCAAAACAAACTTAAAGCTGCCAGCATTAACAAATATAAAGCTAATTTACAATATCAAAACAAACTTAAAGCTGCCAGCATTAACAAATATAAAGCAAATTTACAATATCAAAACAAACTTAAAGCTGCCAGCATTAACAAATATAAAGCTAATGTACAACACAAACAAAATGTCAAAGCAGCCAGTAAACAAAAGTACAAGACCAATCCCCTTCATAAACAAAAAGTTAAAGCACTTGTTGAACAAAAATACCGCCATAATGAGCAATTTAAAAATAAAATTTGAGAAGCATACACAAAAAGTAAAAAACAATTGAAACAAAAACTGGAAAACTTCACTTTTGTCATGGAACAATTCATAAAGGAAGTTGAAGATGGTCCAGAATATGTTTGTTGTGTGTGTTTAAAACTCTTATTTAAGAACCAGGTCTTACCTTGTAAAAAGGAAGACTTTATGGCTAAACCTAAATGTGCTGCTATAGCTGATGCCTGTATCTCAGAGGCTTATTTACATACATGCGACAAAAAGTGTCCAACTCCATGCCCCCTCTTGGATTGCAGAGGTAGTTTATGGATCTGCTACACATGTAACTCCAAACTCTGTAAAGGTGAAATGCCAGCTGAAAGTTCAGTCAATAATTTACAATTGGACGACATTCCACCCGAACTTGCGTGCTTGAACACCGTTGAACAGCATATGTGACTCGCCACCGGAATTGTCGGACCATGTCGGCCTCGGTGAAACTGAGAAAAACAGCATTTTACTTTTTTTTCCCCAAATTTGTGATTTTCGTTTTTTTGCAGAATGTGCTAGTTGAAGATATGGACCAGCCATTCGATGTATCAGATAACAGTATTTGCAGCATTAAAAGCATAAATAAAGCCGTTTAAAATGTGGTGTTTTCGGGCGCTCTCTGGACGTGCAGAGGGGTGTGACCGCATTTCCATATGAACAGCTGCGCTATTGTAGTCAGCCAATGGGCTGAGCCGCCAGCCGCATGGCTACTTGATAAGCAGCAACACAGGGAGCAACACGCGATGTGTAACATCAGTTGAAAAATGGATCCTTCTGCTATCGCTCCGTAACTTTGACTGCAAATGTTACTCAAGAAGAAAAGAAAATTCTCTACTCTCAAGCAAATCGTGTAGCGGGAAACTCACTCCAGAACTCATGTACAAGCTACGGAGCGACTCATTAGCAGCAGAAAGAGAGTGGCAGGATATGAGGATTATCGGACATATGGAAGCAAACAGACGTTCTGTCGTAACTTCTGAGCTGACGACGTCCACGAAAAAGCCCCAGAAGAAGCGCAAGTTTGCCCGGACAAGCTTTTTCATAGGAGGCACGGAAGTCTGCAGAAGTACTTTCCTGTTCCTCATGGCGTAAGTAATGATTAATATTAAATACGCCTGTTTTAGTGTGCTGTTGTGGTCATGTTTGTGTTGTGAGTGCCTGTTTTGTTGAGCCATCACAAGCTAGCTAGCCACGTAGCGCCGCTAGCCCCGGCCGTGTCCCGCTCCTCCGCGTTTTAAGTCTTAAATACGACGTAAACGTCATAATGTGAATAATGCAGAATAAATGGCATCACAAACACGCTTGAAAGTTATGTTCTGGTGTGCTGTTGTGGTCGTGTTTGTGTTGTGAGTGCCTGTTTTGGTCTAAACCTGGTGAGCCATGATATCACAAGCTAGCTAGCCACGTGAAGCGTGTTATTCCCATATTACTGTCAACCCTAATCCTTTTTTTCCCCCTTTTCAGAATTGGCAAAGACACCCTGACTGACATAATTAAACACTATGATGAAAATGGAGCAACACCACGGTTGAGGAAGAAGCGTGCACAGCCACAGCCACGTTCACTCAGGTTCATCAGCCATGAAGTCATCCACACCGTTGTAGAGTTTATCAAAAACTATGCATAATGCTACCTGGTCGACATCCTGGCCATAAGGACTGGCATGTGAAGTTGCTCCCAACCCATGTGACTAAGGCCTCAGTTTGGCGTCTCTACGTGAAGTCTGCTAAGGAGCTTGGTAAGTGTAAAACATTATTTTGGTGATTTTCATGTTTTAATGATTAGAGTATAATTAACCATAAGCAACATCTGTTTTTTAGGTGAGCCTGCAGTTTGTAAATCAAGCTTCAGATCACTGTGGAAACAGCTTCTCCCACACATCAGAAGCTGCAGGCCACGCACAGATCTCTGTTGGCAGTGTCAGAGCAACAACGAGCAGCTGATACGAAGTGCAAATGTCCCAGATGAAAGAAAATCTGAAGTTGTCCAGAAGCAAGTGCATCATCTTGCCCTTGTGCAAAGTGAGAGGACTTTTTACAACACTTTGATTGCTGCCTGCAGACTGACAACAGAATCTAATGTGCTTTCGGACCCTCACCGCCAGCAAGCAAAGACATCAGGATGCATTACAGCTTCGACTTTGCACAGCAGGTACTACTAATAGTGCAAATGCAGAATAGCAATTATAGAGACATATACGTCTTAATCAAATGTCATATGTATTAATCTAATCTCCTTTCTCTCTCTCTGTCAACTACAGATACATTTTCCCTCAAACCCTCTGCAGCCGGGGCCAATGTATTTCCTGACTCCACGAAAATGTGGCCTTTTTGGTGTCTCCTGTGAAGGGATGCAGAAGCAGGTCAATTTCCTGATTGACGAAGGCATGTCGTCAAGTAAGGGAAGCAATGAAGTCATAAGCTACATGCATCATTTCTTCAACAACTTCGGGGTTGGAGAAAAATACGTGGATCTTCATTGTGACAACTGCAGTGGCCAAAACAAAAACAATTTCATGTTGTGGTATGCTGCCTGGCGTGTTGGACACAAGCTTCACCACACAATGGACATCCACTTCCCCATTGCTGGACACACCAAATTCTCCCCTGATTGTGGCTTTGGACTTATCAAGCGAGCATACATGAAGACCAGGGTTGACACTTTGGAAGACATCGCTGAGGTTAGTTTATGTTATTTGACTACTGTAATGTGTAAACATTAGCCTGGCAAAACTTAAGTGCAGATATTTTTCTTCTGTTCTAATTTTTTTTACATTGTCGCCCTTGTCATCAGGTAGTGGAAAACAGCTCTCCTGAGTCTCACCTCAATATCCCACAGCTTGTTGGAACGGCGGATGGCAGAGTGTTCGTCAAGAACTTCGACTGGCAGAAGCATCTGAGTCCCTTCTTCAGACGTCTTCCAAAGATCAAGAGCTATCAGCACTTCAGGTATTTATATTCAAACAAAAAAAAATAGTTAATGAGTGTTTCATGTGAAATAGTTAGCCATTTCTTAAATGTCCTGTTATTTGCTTACAGCTTTGATGCCAAGAGACCAGGTGTGGTGCTTGCGAAAAGTCACTGTGAAGCAGAACCAGTGGAATTTCAGCTACTACGCACTACAGCTGTTCTGCCTCCGGTTGACAATCTCCATGTCCTGGTCCCACCTGGATTGAACATTGACAGGCAGACCTACCTGCATGAAAAAATCAGGCCTTTCTGTGCTGACGAGGCAAAAGACATCACATGGATGAGCTTCTCCATGATCGACAGCGACATTGCATGTACCAGGACACATTCTTCATGCCTGCTGATATAGGGCAGGAGGCTCTTGATCACTATTTTGAAGGTGTTTTAAATTTAGCTCCGGCTGAGGGTAACAGCCCGGTAAGTTTGTTAAAGGATAAAGAAAATGAAGCTAAATGCTTTCCAAAAGAGTTTCCCTTTGGACGCAATACGTTTCATACCCCTCGGAAAACACGTTTAACCTTGTGCCGATATTTTGTTAACCGACTAATGCATGTGGATGGCAGATTTGCAGAAAATTTAAAGTTTCTCTTTTTGGCATTATACATGTTGGAAGTTGAGCAGGTTGTGTCAAAAGTGTCCATAGCTTTGCGGAAGGGACATTCCGGTTCTGATAATGCTGCTGCAGGTGAAGGAACTTTACAAGATTTACTACAGTTTGATAATGGTTATCGATTTATGACGGCTATAAGAGGAACACCGCCCTTCTGGCAATTGGCACAAAAAAAATTGTTTGCAAGCATTCGTCAGCTCGGTATTCCGACGTGGTTTTGTTCATTTAGTTCTGCAGATCTGCGGTGGCCAAGCCTACTGAAAACACTCTTAAAGCAGGAAGGTGGTACCCGGAGGGTTGCAGATTTGGACTGGGCTGAGAGATGTGACCTTTTGCGTCGTCACCCTGTAACCGCGGCTCGCATGTTTGACTCCCGTTGGCGCCGATTTTTGCGTAAAGTTATTTTGGCACCAGCTCAGCCCATCGGTAAAATCATAGATTATTTCTATCGTGTAGAATTCCAACAGAGAGGTAGCCCACATTGCCACGCCCTCTTTTGGGTAGAGAACTTCCCTAAACTTGGTGTCAACACTGACGAGGAGGTCCTGAACTTTGTGGATCAATATGTCACGTGTAAACGACCCTCAGACCCAAATGTATTGGAAAAAGTTACTTCGGTGCAGCAGCATTCCAAACGTCACTCCAAAACATGTAGGAAAGGTAAAAAGGTGTGCCGTTTTAATTTTCCCCGCCCGATATTGACGCGTACGTTTATTAAACAGCTGGACCCTGAATCTGTCCCACTTGTTACAAGGGAACAAGCTGAAGTTATTATGACTGCGCTTAAGAAGGCTACTCTTGATGAAAATAACCTGTCTCTTAGTGCTCAGGATTTGTTTGCGTCCTTGGGGTTATCACAGTTCACTTTTGAACAAGTCTACAGTGTTTTAGGCGGACACACACACATAGTTTTGGCCAGGGAACTCGACGAAGTCTGGATTAATAACTACAATGAGAAGTTATTAATTTGCTGGAATGCCAACATGGATATCCAGATTGTTGTAGATGCGTGGGCTTGTGTTGTGTACATTATTTCATATATTTCCAAGTCAGAAAGAGAAATGGGTTTGCTCTTAAGTTGTGCGCAAAAAGAAGCTTCCAAAGGTAATCTTAGTGCAAAAGAGGCATTTAAAAAATTAGGCAGCGTTTATCTTCATAATCGAGATGTCTCTGCGCAGGAAGCTGTCTATCGTGTAATGCCAGGGATGCATCTTAAAGAGTTTTCACGCAAGGTTGAATTCATTCCAACAGGCAATAATATAGTTCGCATGAGCAGACCCATAAGTGAAATAGATAAGGAAAGGCCGGATGATATTTGGATGAGAAACACTATTGATCGTTACTTGGGTAGACCACATAACGAGACATTTAATGACATGTGCATTGCGACATTGGTATCCGAATATCGCTTACTTTGTCCATCTGACAAATGTAAAAAGCCAATTATGTTACAAAATGGTTTGGGTGCAATTACTAAGAGAACACGGACCAAGCCTGCTGTCCTCCGTTATGTGTGGTTTTCTGAGACTAAAGTTACAGAGTTATTTCATCAAAGTATCCTTCAGTTATTCCTGCCATATCGCATTGAGGCTGACCTTAAGCCGCCTCCGTATGATACGTTTGAGGAATTTTATAAAAACGGAGAAGTTCGTTTGAGTGATGGGTCCCTACATACCGTTAAATCGATTGTTGATTCAAATAGGTGTTGCTTTGAACTTGCGACTGAGGACCTGGAGGAGGTCCAGGAGCAGATGGACGGTGATGACGTCTTAGAGGATGCATGGGGCTTGCTCTGCCCAGAGCAGGAAGTTGAGAGGTTGGAGTCAAAGGAGGAGAACAGAGAGAAGATGCAGGGAGTTAACTCTGAGCATGAGCAAGAGCCCATTCCCGACTTGGCCGTGAGCAATCAGCAAATTGGTCATGTAGAGAAAGCAAATGTCATGAGTCGTAAAGAGGGTCTTTCACTTGTGAGAACTCTGAACGAGCAACAGCTGTCTATTTTTTACAAAATACGGCAATTTTGCTTAGAGAAAGTTGCTGGCAAGAACCCTGACCCATTACACGTTTTTATTACGGGTGGAGCAGGCACTGGGAAAAGTCACCTGATTAGAGCGATTCAATATGAGGCGTCTCGGTTATTGGCTCCTACATGCCATAGTCCTGATAATGTCAGCGTTTTATTAACGGCTCCGACAGGGATAGCGGCATATAATTTACATGCGGCTACTATCCATTCAACATTTAGTATCGGTACAAGTATTTCCCTCCCCTACACGCCGCTGGGGGAGGAAAAGCTCAATACATTGCGCGCTAAATACGTTGATCTACAAATAGTAATAATTGATGAAATATCTATGGTTGACAAAAAGATATTTACGTACATTCACGGTCGGTTGCGTCAAATGAAACAATCAGGTGACTTTTCTCCATTTGGAAATGTGTCCATCATAGTTGTTGGGGATTTCTATCAATTGCCACCAGTCATGGGTCATCCTCTGTACAAGGAAGACGTAGGCGTGAATTTCTTTGCAGATTTATTCAGAATTGCGGTGTTAACAACAGTTGTACGACAAAGCGATAAAACTTTTGCAGAGCTACTAAACCGGCTAAGAGTGCGCTCAAGAGGAACACCCATGCTTGATGACGATCGAGCTTTATTACAAAGTCTTGAAACTGGCGAAGATCCTGATGTGTTGCACATTTTCACCAAAAACGAGTTTGTGTCAAATTATAATATCAAAGTATTAAATAGAGTATGCGAGGATACAGTGACAATCAGTGCGGCCTAACTGTATTGCTGTGGTAGAGACATGGTTAACTGTAGATTCATCTTTTCAAACCAGTCACATTGAAGGATATAACTTCCACAGTCGTCCCCGTAGTTTATCCTACCAGAGCAGTGGTCATCTGGCTCTGACTCGTTTACTGGGCCAACAACATGGTGGAGTTGGCATGTACTGTGAAGAAAACCTTAACTATGAAGTCGCAGTACAAGACTTTTGTTTAGAATGTTTAGCCAATTATTTTGCAGAGCACAAAATTATAGTTGCAGTGGTTTATCGTCCACCGTCGTACCCCATGTCTCTCTTTAAGTATAATTTAGATAGATTATTGAATTGGCTTGAGTCATATTGTGCCACTGTGGCAGTGTTGGGGGACTTTAATGATGACATATTGAAATCTTCAAGTCTCTGCAATTTTATGATGGAAAGAGGTTATGTTCAATATGTCAAATCCCCCACAACTGAGAGGGGGACATTAATTGATCATTTGTATCTCAAATCTACAGAGTATGACTTGGACTCTGTAGTGGTGCCAACATACTTTAGCGACCATGAAGGGATAGTGTGCTCTTTTAAGAGTTTAAACGTGTAAAGCGCTTCAATTAGATGATGGATACATTTCTAAATGAAATGGGCAGTTGTTGCTTTTTCACAACTCATCACATTGCTCATAGTTGTATGTGGGTTCTCTTAATTATTGGAGATTGTTATTAGTGTTGCTTTTATTGTCCAGTAATGTGAATAACTTTTTTAAAGTAACTTTTTAAAGTTTTTGTAAAGTGAGCATTGATGAAATACATTTTGCAAAGCTTGTTGTATGTTAAATGTAGTTTGGAAATGTTTTATGAATCATGAGAATTAATTTTGCGGCCTAAATGTCTGTCTGCCTCAATGTCTCCGTTCCGGTTGCGGGAGGGGTGGGGTGTGTGTGTGTGTGTCTATGTGTGTGTGTGTCTGTGTGTGTGTGTCTGTGTGTGTGTGTGTGTGTGTGACCCTCTGTGTGACCGTCTGTGTGTGTGAGTGTCTGTGTGACCGTCTGTGTGTGTGAGTGTCTGTGTGACCGTCTGTGTGTGTGAGTGTCTGTGTGACCGTCTGTGTGTGTGAGTGTCTGTGTGACCGTCTGTGTGTGTGAGTGTCTGTGTGACCAACCCTCTGTGTGTGACCGTGTGTGTGTGTGTGACCCTCTGTGTGTGTGTGTGTGTGTGTGTGTGTGACCCTCTGTGTGTGTGTGTGTGACCCTCTGTGTGTGTGTGTGTGTGTGTGTGTGACCCTCTGTGTGTGTGTGTGTGTGTGTGTGACCCTCTGTGTGTGTGTGTGTGTGACCCTCTGTGTGTGTGTGTGTGTGTGTGTGTGAGAGACCCTCTGTGTGTGTGTGTGTGTGTGTGTGTGTGTGTGTGAGAGACCCTCTGTGTGTGTGTGTGTGTGTGTGTGTGTGTGTGTGTGAGAGAGACCCTCTGTGTGTGTGTGTGTGTGTGTGTGTGTGTGTGTGTGTGTGTGTGAGTGACCATTTGTGTGTGTGTGACCCTCTGTGTGTGTGTGACCCTCTGTGTGTGTGTGACCGTGTGTGTGACCCTCTGTGTGTGTGACCCTCTGTGTGTGTGTGTGTGTGACCCTCTGCGTGTGTGTGTGTGTGTGACCCTCTGTGTGTGTGTGACCGTGTGTGTGTGTGTGTGTGTGCGCGCGCGCTCTATCTCTCTTACACTTTCTCTTTCTCTTTCTCTCTCTCTCTAACTCTTTAAACTGTGTGGTGGGTTTTAGGGGGTGGTGGGTGGTTGGTTTAGGGGGGCCCATCCGTGGCCTGACACCTTGCCGTAGTGGATGGGCTTGTGTCCTTTCATGATCCCAAGAGCTAGGCCGGCAGGGGTCTACACCCCTGGCAGGTTCAACCATGACGGACAGGTCAAGGGGGAGAAGGCAGACTAAGATCAGATCATCAAACTATAACTAATGGAATGACTTTTCCAAAGTATCTATTTTACTAACTACCCCTTTTCCTCCTCTTTCAGGACTCCAAGACCTGCAGACTTACCATCTACAACAGCCAACAACTGTCAATTGCAGTAATTATAAGTACATAGAATACTTAAGAAACATTGCCCATTTGTTTTCCTGTTCTTTAACCTTCCCAACAATGTATTTTTTTCAAAGTATCAATGTATTTATTTATATTACCACTATGCATCAAGTTGTTAATAAAAGGCCAGTATCAAGTTCTTTGTCTCATTTTCTTTCAGTGCCAATGTAACATATTGTTAGAGTTACAAATGTGTATATACTACCAGTAAAAGAAGTTGAACTAAAAGTCTACTCAAACTTTGGTCCTTTACTATCCAATTCAACTACAAAAGGTGAAGTGATTCACAATCTGAAAGCCTCTTATCCTGATCTTACCAGATTGAAGTTGGAAAAAGGAAAACTTGTGCATTATGTAGCTTACTCCTCATTTTAAGTTATTGGGTAAAAGTGGACGAAGCGAGTTACCTTCTGTTTTTCTATACATTTGTGCACAAATGACTAGACATTTCTCAAGCAAAACACAATCTTGAATGCATGTTGTTTTCCCTGACCCTCACAGCTCATGTGTTTGGTTCCTGATGTTGAAGATGCAGGACAACTGCACTGGTTTGGATAATAAATGTGAAATCACCTTACTGTCACTTGGCCAGGAAAAACACAATTTTCCCGCTCTTTGGACATAGACAAGAAAGCTACAGCATTCTATTTCCCTAACACAAGTTGGTCATCATTTTGCCCAGTTAAGTCTTAAGTTCTCAAGACTCGTGCTCCTGGAAAAAAAGATTGACCCATTTAGTGAATTTTCAGCAAAAGTGAGCTGGATGAATGAACAGTAGGTTTTAGAGTTGCTGTCATTACTTTATCTGTCTGTCTGTCAAAGGTTGGCAGCAACCCATCTGTTGCAGTGGATGAAGAGATGGTTTCTGAATTTTGTGCAAAATGTCATGTCTTTTGGGGAAAAAAACTAAAGTTTGCGGCTTTTCCTCACATCGTTAGACATATCATAATAATTGTGATAACTTTTGATGGAGCTGAAAATGATTCTCACCAAATTTTAGATTGGTCGGGCAAACGCCCAAGGAGGAGTTTGTTAAAGTGTGAGGCGTAAATGTGAAAATGTCAGGTTTTTTCCCATTTGTGACTGTATATTTGCGGCCCCGCCACACAGACATTGTAGCACTTGTACATACAATTTGGATAACTTTTGATGCCCCACCCGTGTAGATGATCTTCCCCAAAGTGAAGCTTGATCGGGCTATTGTGAAGCGTAAACATTTGGTAATTTTAGAGATGTTGCGGTTTTCCCATAAGGATAACATGGGAGGTTTCTGTCATCGCTACGGCTACGCTGTACAAAATATGACTATGGCTGCCATACTTTTATGATCTCGATGCCAAATTAGAATTGTGTTCAAAATGTCATGTGATTTGGAAAAACTCTATTGGCCACTCTGAAAGCCAAATAGTCCAAATTCTAGGAAAAGTTTGCGGCTCCGCCGCACAGAGTCCGTAAGACTTAGAATAAAATTATGGATACATTTTGATGCCCCGCTTGTGTAGATTATACTTCCCAAAGTTAAGCTTGATCGGGCTATGGCCCACGGAGGAGTTTGTTTCAGAAGCGTAAATGTGAACATCTCAAGGATTTGGCGTTTTTCCCAATTTGTGACAGTATATTTGCGGCTCCACCACACAGAGACCGTAGCACTTAGAATCAAAATATGGATAACTTTTGATGCCCCGCTTGTGTAGATGATTCTCCCCAAATATGAACTTGATCGCCCTAGGAGAAGTTTGTTAAAGTGTGAAGCATAAAAATGGTAATTTTAGAGATTTTGCGGTTTTCCCATTTGTGACATATATTTGTGGCTCCGCCGCACAGAGACCGTAGCGCTTAGAATCAAAATATGGATAACTTTTCATGCCCCCCTTGTGTAGATGATTGTGAAAACAAATTTTTGACCTTCACTGTTAATTTAAAGGTCACTCTGTCGGGGGCGCTATCGCGCCCATTTCAATTTTGTCAGCCTAAACTGGTCCAAACTAGAAAGTTTAACAACTGATTCAAATTTTAGTCCTAATCGGACTGGTTTTGATCAAATGGGAGCAATGTTTAGATTTGCAATATACCAAAATAAGTTGTCCAAATTTGCGGCTGCGCCGCACACAGACCGTAAAAGGTATCCCAAAAATTTGGATAACTTTAGATGCCCCACTTCTCCAGAGGACGTACAGCGATTTTGAAGTCAGTGGGCAAAACGCCCTAGGAGGAGTTCGTCAAAGTTTGACGTGAACAAAATGTTTTCAAAGGAAGATGGCGGCAATAGGGTAAGTCTGGGGGCGTGGCCACAACAATATTTTTTTTTGTCCTCACGAGAGGAATGCGTGTCCCGAATTTCGTAGCTCTACGCCAAAGTTGACCTTGTGGCGTCTCCCATAGGCGCAATGTATTTTGACTTTTGTCGGTGGCGCTGTCGCGCCATTTTTTAACAAAAAAAAAATGGCCCAGAAAAAACAACATTTTTCGCAGATTTTGAATTTTGGGCAAAGTTTGGTGAGTTTTTGAGTTCGTTCAGGGGGTCAAATTAGAACTCAAAAAGCAGAAGAACAAGAAAAATAATAATAAATATAGCCGCAAGCGGCAATGATCGGCCCTCGCTACGCCGCCGCCACGCCGCAAGAGGAGGGGGCGCTAACGCGCCCCAATTGTCCTTTTATTACGCCTACTGCTGAATCTGTGACGCTGTCACATCTTCTCCCCTTTGTTTTACCATCAAAAAGCTATTTTATTTTGAATTCTTGGCAAAATGTGCGGCTTTGCCGCACAGACACCGTGACTCTTTGAATAAAAATGTGGATAACTTTTGATGGTCCACCCCTGAAGATGAGTCTCACCAAATTTCAGGTTAATATGTCTAACGCCCTAAGAGGAGTTTGTGAAAGTCTAAAGTGTAAACATGTTCTGGCGATTTCCCCATTGGAATAACATGGAAGGTTTCGGTCATCATTACGGCAACGCCATAACAATTATGACATGGGTCTCATTGACTTTTCTGATGGGGATGCCAAAATTGAGTTGTGTGTCAAATTTCATATAATTTCGCAAAACTAAATATTTAACCTCCATATAAAATCTGTAGGGGGCGCTGTGGCTCCAAATTAATTTATTTCACTTCAAGTAGGTTTAGGGCAAAGAGTTTAACAACTGATTCTAATTTGACGCAATTCGGACTTTATCTGCGCAAACGGCAGAAATGTTAAATTTGGGAGATTTCTGAAATTCTTGCTACAGTTTGCGGCTTTGCCGCACAGAGACCGTGACAGGTATCAATGTAATTTGGATAACTTTTGATGTCCCACTCCTCAGTAGCATTTTCACCAAATTTCAGCTTTTTAGGGCCAACGCCCTGGGAGGAGTTCGTAAAAGTACGACGTTTGGAAAAACTCCGAAGTCATGTTTAGCCATTTTTGAAGCAATATGGCCGACATTTGGTTGGGCGGACGGCGTTGCCGTAATAATATTTTTTACTTCTCTTGTCACCATCTACCTCTGCGCCAAATTTCATGATTCTACGATCAGATTTTTTTTGGGTCATTTCCCATCTCTCAATGCATTTTTGGTACATTTGGGGGCGCTGACGCGCCAATTTTTTTTATTTTAGAAAAGGGAAATAGCCAGAATGTAGAGAGGCACGATTTTTAGAGGTGTGCAAATTTTTGTGACTTTTCGTCAATGTTCACTGGGTGAAAAATAGGGGGGTTGGTCCCGAGAAGAAGAAGAAAGAAAGAAAGAAAGAATAATATTCCGATGCGAAAACAATGTTTCCCATTTTCCAAATATCATAAACTATACATTTTCGGAAAGCGCTCGCGCTTTCCTACCTCATGGTGTGGGTCCCTGGTCACTGACGGGTACTTTCGTTAATTTTGAGTGGGCTCCGCCCACTTTGTGTTTTTGGCCCTCTATACAGTAATAATGTTCATTTTTTGCATTACATGCTTATATGCACGGAACATGCAAGAGATGGGGAACGTATTCGTGAGGTACTTAGCGCAAATGAGTGCTTTATATGGGGATGACGACCGCTTCGCGGTCGTCATCTCAATGTAAAGTGCTCGTTTAGTGCGCACTTTTGCACGGGCTTCGCCCGTTTACAACGGTAATGTTCCATTTTCCTACTACTAATTAGTATGCACGGGGCGTGCATGAGTGAAGGAGTGCGTTAGTGAGTGTTTGGAAGTGGGCGAGCGCTTCGCGCTCGATTTCGTGCGCACTACGTGCGCACTTTCGCAGCCGTGCTTCGCACGGCCTTACGAGATTAATAGGCCTCTCGCCAGCTTGTGGCGCTCGGGCCTAATTAAAGCCGCAAGCGGCATCCAACGGCCTTCCGACTCTGCGTTTTCGACTTGATAAAGATGGCGCCCTTATTGTGTGTTGAATTAAAAAAGAACTTGACAGACGGCGACACATTGGACATGGCCAATCCAGTGCAAATGAACACAAGTGTCAGTCAAATTTGCTGCGCCGCCGCACAGAGACCGTAGCACTTAGAATATAAATAACTTTTGATGCCCCGCTTGTGTAGATGATATTTCCCAAAGTAAAGCTTGATCGGGCTATTGCCCACGGAGGAGTTTGTTTAAGTGTGAAGCGTAAATGTGAACATTTCAAAAATTTGGCGTTTCCCCATTTGTGACAGTATATTTGCAGCTCCACGGCACAGAGACCGTACCACTTAAAATCAAAATATGGATAAGTTTTGATGCCCCCCTTGTCTAGATGATTTTCCCCAAATATGAGCTTGATCGGCCCTAGGAGGAGTTCGTTAAAGTGTGAAGCGTAAAAATGTGGTGATTTGAGCGATTCTGCGATTTTCCCATAAGGATAACATGGGATGTTTCTGTCATCGCTACGGTTACGCCGTACAAAATATGACTTTGGCTCTCATACTTTTATGATCAGGATGGCAAATTAGAATTTTGTTCAAACTATCATGTCATTTGGAAAAACTCTATTGTTTATAGGCCACTCTGAAGGCCAAATAGTCCGAATTCTGGGAAACGTTTGCGGCTCCGTCGCACAGAGACCGTAAAAGCTATCCTTAAAATTTGGATAACTTTAGATGCCCCACTTGTCTAGAGGACGTACACCGATTTTGAGGTTGGTGGGCAAAACACACTAGGAGGAGTTCGTTAAAGTGTGAAACATAAAAATGTGGATATTTGAGAGATTTTGCGGTTTTCCCATAGGGATAACATGGGACGTTTCTGTCATCGCTACGACTACGCTGTAAAAATTAAGGTATTGTCTGATTGGCTTTTTTGATCGGGACGGCAAAATAGAATTTTGGGTAAAGTTTAGAACATTTTGGTAAAACTAATTTTTGACCTTCAATGTTAATGTAAAGGTCACTCTGTAGGGGGCGCTGACGCGCCCATTTCAATTTTGTCATGATAAACTGGTCCAAACTAGAAAGTTTAACAACTGATTCAAATTTGGTCCTAATCGGACTCGTTTTGATCAAATGGGAGCAATTTTTAGATTAGCAATATCCCAAAATAAGTGGTCCAACTTTGCGGCTGCGCCGCACACAGACCGTAAAAGGTACACCAAAAATTTGGATAACTTTAGATGCCCCACTTCTCCAGAGGACGTACGCCGATTTTGAAGTCGGTGGGCAAAACCCCCTAGGAGGAGTTCGTCAAAGTTTGACGTGAACAAAATGGCTAACTCAGCTTGTTTTCATTTTCAAAGGAAGATGGCGGGCATAGGGTAAGTCTGGGGGCGTGGCCACAGTAATATATTTTTTTTGTCCTCAAGAGAGGAATGCGTGTCCCGAATTTCGTAGCTCTACGACAAAGTTGACCTCGCGGCGTCTCCCATAGGCGCAATGTATTTTGACTTTTGTCGGTGGCGCTGTCGCGCCATTCTTTTAACGAAAAAAAAAAATGGCCCAGAAAAAATCAAATTTTTCGCCGATTCTGAATTTTGGGCAAAGTTTGGTGAGTTTTTGAGCATGTTCAGGGGGTCAAATTAGAGCTCAAAAAGCAGAAGAACAAGAAAAATAATAAAAATTAAAGCCGCAAGCGGCAATGATCGGCCCTCGCCATGCCGCCGCTGCCACGCCGCACGAGGAGGGGGCGCTAACGCGCCCCAATTGTCCTTTTATTACATCTACTGCTGAATCTGTGACGCTGTCACATCTTCTCCCCTTTGTTTTACCATCAAAAAGCAATTTTATTTTGAATTCTTGGCAAAATGTTTTTTGCCGCACAGACACCGTGACTCTTTGAATAAAAATGTGGATACCTTTTGATGGTCCACCCCTGAAGATGAGTCTCACAAAATTTAAGGTTAATAGGGCTGACGCCCTGGGAGGAGTTTGTGAAAGTATAAAGTGTATACGTGTTCTGGCGATTTCCCCATTGGAATAACGTGGGAGGTTTTGGTCATCGTTACGGCAAAGCCATAACAATTATGACATGGGTCTCATTGACTTTTTTGATGGGGATGCTAAAATTGAGTTGTGTGTCAAATTTCATATAATTTCGCAAAACTAAACATTTAACCTCCATATAAAATCTGTAGGGGGCGCTGTGGCGCCAAATTAATTAATTTCACTTCAAGTAGGTTTAGGGCAAAGAGTTTAACAACTGATTCTAATTTGACGCAATTCGGACTTTATCTGCGCAAACGGCAGAAATGTTAAATTTGGGAGATTTCAGAAATTCTAGCTAAAGTTTGCGGCTTCGCCGCTCAGAGACCGTGACAGGTATCAATGTAATTTGAATAACTTTTGATGTCCCACTCCTCAGTACCATTTTCACCAAATTTCTGCTTTTTAGAGCCAACGCCCTGGGAGGAGTTCGTAAAAGTACGACGTTTGGAAAAACTCCCTAGTCATGCTTAGCCATTTTTGAACCAATATGGCCGACATTTGGTTGGGCGGACGGCGTTGCCGTAATAATATTTTTTACTTCTCTTGTCACCATCTACCTCTGCGCCAAATTTCATGATTCTACAATCAGATTTTTTTGGGTCATTTCCTATCTCTCAATGCATTTTTTGTACATTTGGGGGCGCTGACGCGCCATTTTTTTATTTTAGAAAAGGGAAATAACCAGAATGTAGAGAGGCACGATTTTTAGAGGTGTGCAAATTTTTGTGACTTTTCGTCAATGTTCACTGGGTGAAAAATAGGGGGGTTGGTCCCGAGAAGAAAGAAAGAAGAAAGAAAGAAAGAATAATATTCCGATGCGAAAACAATGTTTCCCATTTTTCAAAATCATAAACTATACATTTTCGGAAAGCTCTCGCGCTTTCCTACCTCATGGTGTGGGTCCCTGGTCACTGATGGATACTTTCGTTAATTTTGAGTGGGCTCCGCTCACTTTGTGTTTTTGGCCCTCTATACAGTAATAATGTTCAATTTTTGGATTACATGCTTATATGCACGGAACATGCAAGAGATGGGGAACGTATTCGTGAGCTACTTAGCGCAAATGAGTGCTTTATATGGGGATCCCGCACTTTTGCACGGGCTTCGCCCGTTTATAACGGTAATGTTCCATTTTTCTACTACTAATTAGTATGCACGGGGCGTGCATGAGTGGAGGAGTGCGTAAGTGAGTGTTTGGAAGTGGGCGAGCGCTTCGCGCTCGATTTCGTGTGCACTACGTGCGCACTTTTGCAGCCGTGCTTCGCACGGCCTTACGGGACTAATAGGCCTCTCGTCAGCTTGTGGCGCTCGGGCCTAATAATAATAATAATAGAAAGGGTGTTCTGGCTTTTTGAGTTGTAAAATATTGTGCCACTGCTATTCCACTCGCGTGGACAGCAGTCCAAGCTGGATCTTACTGACTTCCCTCACCCTAGACACTTCCTCCAGCTCCTCTTGGGGGAGAGACTTCGTCCCTCCAGCGTGTCCTGGGTCGTCCTCGGGGCCTCCTTCCAGTGGGACACACCCGGCTCAAATCGTCCCAGTGCATGTTGCAGGTTCTGGGTTTGATGGAGCCATCAGGACAACATCGTCTGCAGCAGAGATGAGATCCTGGTTAGCACTAGGTCAGTGACCACAACGGAACGGAAGTCGCTAAATTCAACCAGAACGGAAGTTAGAGAATCCAACTTGGCGAAGGCCGAGAACGTTCCTGCTGCTACGGCTCAGGCAATCATTTTCTCCCATGAATCCAAATCCGAAGTGTACGAGGCATTTAAGATAAGATAAGATAAGATAAGATATTCCTTTATTGTCCCACATGGGGAAATTTCATTGGTGCAACGCAGGTAGATCCAGAGGTAGATACAGAAGAACAGATCACTTATAGGAAGTCTGAAAAACACTTTCAGTAGAAGATCTCCTATAAATAAATAAAAACTCCCATAGACAAATAAATAAATAAATAAATACCATTGTATGTGATCCCGACAGTAATTGCACATGAATATGTGTCACGACAGCACATAGACTGCACATGAATTTCACAGTAATTGCACATGAATTGCACATGAATTTCACAGTAATTCCAACAGAAATTGCACATATGACAGAATTGCACATCAGTATTAGGTTAGGTCAGTATTGCGACGGGATAACGTGACGATCTCCGGGTAAGACGACTGTTCTCCGCAGTTTCATGAGTTCCTCCTTTGTATAAACGCGGTACGGCGCCGGCCGGGGGGCGGGGCCGGAGCCGGGGGGCGGGGCCAGAGCCGGGGGACTCAGAGCCAAGACACATCGCAACGACACGACGAAAACACTCAATCCAGCCGAATAAAGTCAAAACAAGTTAATTTAAAGCGATTCCAGTGCGTGTCCCGATCGTTCGTGAAGTTCCTCTTTCATATAAACGTGTATATAAACGTGTACCGACGACACGCCGTACTTTTTATTTGATGTTTACAAGGACCAAACAATGAGTTCCTGGAGGTGTTGTCTAGTTGAAGAACAATTTGGTGTTGTCTCACTCATCGCCGGGAGCACCAGTTATAACACGTAGCCAATGTCTCAGATTTGACCATTATTCGTGTATCAAATTAGACAGAAACTCTGCAGCAGACTGGGTCATTGATGAATCCTACACTCGTGAGGAATGCAGTGAGGCACCCTCTGAAAACGTGTACCGTGTTAGTAGGCCTATGTATTTTGTGAATATGTACGGATGTGTCATTTGAGTGCTGTTATTGTCATATTAATCCATGTTGTCGGATGTAGCGATTATTAAAATACATGCAGGTCTAGGTCTACACATTATTTTGCATTTTGGAATAAGCAAGTTTTTCTATACCCCTAACCCCCTAACCCCTAACCCCCTAACCCCGTAACCTCCTTACCCCCTTACCCCTGGTGTACATAGGCCTACTTGAATGTCTGGTGTACATAGGCCTACGTGAATGTATGGTGTACATAGGCCTACGTGAATGTGTGGTGTACATAGGCCTACGTGAATGTATGGTGTACATAGGCCTACGTGAATGTATGGTGTACATAGACCTACGTGAATGTCTGGTGTACATAGGCCTACTTGAATGTCTGGTGTACATAGGCCTACGTGGATGTATGGTGTACATAGGCCTACGTGAATGTCTGGTATACATAGGCCTACGTGAATGTGTGGTGTACATAGGCCTACGTGAATGTATGGTGTACATGGGCCTACGTGAATGTATGGTGTACATAGGCCTACTTGAATGTATGGTGTACATAGGCCTACTTGAATGTATGGTGTACATGGGCCTACTTGAATGTATGGTGTACATAGGCCTACTTGAATGTATGGTGTACATAGGCCTACGTGATTGTATGGTGTACATAGGCCTACGTGATTGTATGGTGTACATAGGCCTACTTGAATGTATGGTGTACATAGGCCTACGTGTGGATACTCTTATCTTCGAGGATTATTAAGATATTCGGAACACATTCAGAGTTTAGAATGAAATAGTGTTAAATGGGCATTGAACTTAAAACTAAGAATTGTGAATATTTAAAGCATTATTTTAAATCATTATGACTCAGCAGTTCTGTAAATATGAATATGCCAAATTAAACTTTAAGTAATCATATTTTACATTACATCGAGTTTTATTACTTTGACTTCCAGAGCTAAAGCTTAAATTTAATCTCGATATAAAAACGACTCTCAGCGGGATTCATATCCATGAACTCCTACAACTCGAGCCATGTCATTAACCACCAGGACAACGATCTGGAGCTTTGTCCCTGCGAGACATCAGATGTACCTCTGTCTCTAACCGCAAGTGATTTGGGCCACGAGGGCGCCATATTGGATTCTGTCACTTCCGTTTCGTTGTGGTCTCTGACCCAGTGCTAACCAGGACACCCTCTGACCCCTGACCACACCCTCTGACCCCTGACCACACCCTCTGACCCGTGACCACACCCTCCGACCCTACGCCCCCCTTTTGAGCAGGTTTAAAGAAAAGAAAACTACTTTTACAGGTAAATCCACCGGTGTGTGTCATCTTTGCGTTTCCCTGTGCACTCTTGGGCGTGGCCTGTGCACTCTTGGGCGTGGCCTGTGCACTCTTGGGTGTGGCCTGTGCACTCATGGGCGTGGCCTGCGTACCTGTAAAGCTGAGCCACATTAGTCCTGCTGCTTGACCTGCCTATGGCACCATCTGCTGGTGTGATTAGAGATAGCACCCCTGGACCAGGAATGAACTAAAGAGAATAGGAGAGTGAGAGAGAAGAGTGAGGAAAGACATGAGAAGAAATGCTAGGATATTTACCTTGACAACCACAAGGGGGCAGCACTTCCCCTCATATCAAATAAACACAAAGAAAATGACGTCATAAACAATCTCACACGTGGGAATTCTCTTTAAGTTCTTTAATGTTTGGCAGAGAAACAAGAAACAAATACATCGTGAAGCGGAGAAAAATCACAAAATATGAAACTTCAACATGGTTTTGTCAAATAAAAAACAGCACACAGACATAGGCCTGTTTGACATGTGGAAACGTATTGATATTTCAACCCTGGAAACTCAAAATGATTAGATAATTATGACTTATTAGCTTTACTTAAAACCATCAGTATTTAGATCATGTCACACAAAGCACGTGTTTCTCAACAGCTGGTTCAGGGTCCAAACGTGTAACTCGTTATTATTATTCAGGTGTTTAAACGTGAATAAAGAATAAAGATAAATGCATTTAAATGCAAACTCGAGTCTAGAATAGATCATATTTTCAGAGCGAGGTCGACTGTTTTTGGAAGAAATATCCAAACTTAGAAATGAAACAGAATCTTATGTCCACGAGAACATAAAACTCCGTCCAGAAGGGGGCGATCATGAGTCCGACTCATCTTGAACGTGCATCTTTCACTCGCCTCTCGCCGGTGCTATGATCACGTTCTTGAATCCTTTGACGTGGCTCAGTTGGCGGCTGTGGAAATCCACCACGAGTTTCCTGAGTCCGGAGCGCGACGGCGTGAAGTAGATCTTGACTTTGGCGTCTTGTCCCGGCGCCACGGCGTCCGCCAGGCTGAAACGTAAATGTGTCAACGGTGAGGAACGCCAATACGGCTGATGCTTAAAGACGAGCGGTCACTGGACGCTTTGCCTTTGGGAGGAGTTAAAAGCAATTGCCGATATTTTTGCGATAAATCTGGTGACTTGGACATGAAGACGTAGAACTGGAGCTCAAAGAGTGAACACAGCTGTAATAAAGCACCTGAGATTGTACAAGGACAACTTTAAATATCAACTTCCTGTGCGCAAAAGGAGCCCCGAGATTGTACCACAAGGATGAGATTGTTCCCCTGAGCTGTTTTAGAGCGGTTTGGAGCGGGTTGGTGCGGTCTAGCCTTGGACCCCAGGCCTCAGACCCCAGGCCTTGGACCCCAGGCCTCAGACCCCAGGCCCCGGACCCCAGGCCCCCGGACCCCAGGCCTCGGACCCCGGACTCCAGGCCCCGGACCCCAGGCCCTCTTACCTCTCAGATATGATGGCCCCTCCTGTGAGATCGGCCCCTTGGATGCTGAAGCAGCAGTTCTCCAGAGAATGAGGAAGAGGGTTCTTCAGAGTGATCTCTGCTGCAAGTTTACGCTTCACCTTCGGCTCGCCCAAGATCTGAAGCAACAAGCAAAAATATACTAGAGTCAAGTACTGCACTAAAGTAGTGCACTAGAGTACTGCACTAGAGTACTGCACTAGATTACTGCACTAAAGTACTGCACTAGAGTACTGCACTAGAGTACTGCACTAGAGTACTGCACTAGAGTACTGCACTAAAGTACTAAAGTACTGCACTAAAGTACTGCACTAGAGTACTGCACTAAAGTACTGCACTAGAGTACTGCACTAAAGTACTGCACTAGAGTACTGCACTAGAGTACTGCACTAGAGTACTGCACTAAAGTACTGCACTAAAGTACTGCACTAGAGTACTGCACTAGAGTACTGCACTAGAGTACTGCACTAAAGTACTGCACTAAAGTACTGCACTAAAGTACTAAAGTACTGCACTAAAGTACTGCACTAGAGTACTGCACTAAAGTACTAAAGTACTGCACTAGAGTACTGCACTAAAGTACTAAAGTACTGCACTAGAGTACTGCACTAAAGTACTAAAGTACTGCACTAAAGTACTGCACTAAAGTACTGCACTAAAGTACTGCACTAAAGTACTGCACTAGAGTACTGCACTAGATTACTGCACTAAAGTACTGCACTTAAGTACTAAAGTACTGCACTAAAGTACTGCACTAGAGTACTGCACTAAAGTACTGCACTAAAGTACTGCACTAAAGTACTGCACTAAAGTACTAAAGTACTGCACTAAAGTACTGCACTAGAGTACTGCACTAGAGTACTGCACTAGATTACTGCACTAAAGTACTGCACTAAAGTACTAAAGTACTGCACTAAAGTACTGCACTAGAGTACT
Organism: Eucyclogobius newberryi; assembly: GCF_026437365.1. NCBI lineage: Eukaryota > Metazoa > Chordata > Actinopteri > Gobiiformes > Gobiidae > Eucyclogobius > Eucyclogobius newberryi. The sequence goes on from NW_027316134.1 coordinate 487,386, forward strand.
GCACTAAAGTACTGCACTAAAGTACTGCACTAGAGTACTGCACTAGAGTACTGCACTAGATTACTGCACTAAAGTACTGCACTAAAGTACTAAAGTACTGCACTAAAGTACTGCACTAGAGTACTGCACTAAAGTACTGCACTAAAGTACTGCACTAGAGTACTGCACTAGAGTACTGCACTAAAGTACTGCACTAAAGTACTGCACTAAAGTACTAAAGTACTGCACTAAAGTACTGCACTAGAGTACTGCACTAAAGTACTGCACTAAAGTACTAAAGTACTGCACTAAAGTACTAAAGTACTGCACTAAAGTACTGCACTAGAGTACTGCACTAAAGTACTGCACTAAAGTACTGCACTAGAGTACTGCACTTGAGTACTGCACTAGATTACTGCACTAAAGTACTGCACTAAAGTACTGCACTAGAGTACTGCACTAAAGTACTGCACTAAAGTACTGCACTAAAGTACTGCACTAGAGTACTGCACTAAAGTACTGCACTTAAGTACTGCACTAGAATACTGCACTAAAGTACTGCACTAAAGTACTGCACTAAAGTACTAAAGTACTGCACTAAAGTACTGCACTAGAGTCTGCCTGAAGAGTGGGTCCAGTTCGCCTCAGTCGGTCCCTCATCTGCCTGAAGAGTGGGTCCAGCTCCAGTCTCCTCGTGTCCGTCTGTCCGTCTGTGAGAGTCGGATCTCTCCTTCACTGGAACTCCTCCAGGTTTCTACGCTTTTTTCCCAAAAGGTTTTTTTTGTAGTTTTTCCTGGCCGAGAAGGAGAGTCTAAGGACAGAGGACCCTGGGACATCGTCCCTCGCCACCACAGACATTGTCTGACTTCATCGCCACCACAGACATTGTTGATTCGGCCCTCAGAGGCGACTGTTGTTGTGATTTTGGGCCTTACAAAAATAAATTGATTTGATTTGATTTGATAGAGTACTGCACTAAAGTACTGCAGTAGAGTACTGCACTAAAGTACTGCACTAAAGTACTACACTAGAGTACTGCACTAAAGTACTGCACTAAAGTACTGCACTAGAGTACTGCACTAAAGTACTGCACTAAAGTACTGCACTAAAGTACTGCACTAAAGTACTGCACTAAAGTACTGCACTAAAGTACTGCACTAGAGTCAAGTACTGCACTAAAGTAAATATACTGCACTAGTTAAGCAAAGTACTGCTACTGCCAGGGATGGGACAAGATCTCATGGTACAAGAGCCAACTCCTCTTTGAACTGCCTGTTCCTCCTCGTCCTCTCCTTCTCTTCCTCCTCTTCCTCCTGCTCCTCCTCTTTCTCCTCTCCTCCTCTTCCTCCTCATCCAGCACCTCCTCCTCCTGCTCCTCCTCTTCCTCCTCTCCTCCTCTTCCTCCTCCTGCTCCTCCTCTCCTCCTCTTCCTCCTCATCCTGCTCCTCCTCATCCTGCTCCTCCTCTTCCTCCTCTCCTTCTCTTCCTCCTCTTCCTCCTGCTCCTCCTCTTTCTCCTCTCCTCCTCTTCCTCCTCATCCAGCTCCTCCTCCTGCTCCTCCTCTTCCTCCTCTCCTCCTCTTCCTCCTCCTGCTCCTCCTCTCCTCCTCTTCCTCCTCATCCTGCTCCTCCTCTTCCTCCTCTCCTCCTCTTCCTCCTCATCCAGCTCCTCCTCCTCCACCTGCTCCTCCTCCTCATCCAGCTCCTCCTCTCCTCCTCCTTCTGCTCCTCATCCTGCTCATCCTCCTCCTCCTCCTCCTCCATCTGCTCCTCCTCCTCTCCTCCTCCACCTGCCCCTCCTCCTGCTCCTCCACCTGCTCCTCATCCTTCTCCTCTTCCCTCTCTTGCTCCTCCTGCTCCTCGTCCTCATACTCACCTGGACCTTGATGTCAGGGTTGGTCAGTACGATGGACCTTGTGTCCATCAGGACCTGCTCTGTGCTGTAGTCCAGCAGGAGAGTGGCCAGTCGGATCAGGTTGTGCTCGGTCAGTGCAGAGCCGTACTTCGAGTAGTTCAGCTTCAGAGGAACTTTCTGCTCTGCAAAAGAACAAAAGAACACGTGGCGCAAAAGACAAGAACACGTGACGCAGGAGACAAGAACACGTGAGGCAGGAGACAAGAACACGTGACGCAGGAGACAAGAACACGTGACGCAGGAGACAAGAACACGTGACGCAGGAGACAAGAACACGTGAGGCAGGAGACAAGAACACGTGAGGCAGGAGACAAGAACACGTGACGCAGGAGACAAGAACACGTGAGGCAGGAGACAAGAACACGTGACGCAGGAGACAAGAACACGTGAGGCAGGAGACAAGAACACGTGAGGCAGGAGACAAGAACACGTGACGCAGGAGACAAGAACACGTGACGCAGGAGACAAGAACACGTGACGCAGGAGACAAGAACACGTGAGGCAGGAGACAAGAACACGTGACGCAGGAGACAAGAACACGTGACGCAGGAGACAAGAACACGTGACGCAGGAGACAAGAACACGTGACGCAGGAGACAAGAACACGTGACGCAGGAGACAAGAACACGTGACGCAGGAGACAAGAACACGTGACGCAGGAGACAAGAACACGTGACGCAGGAGACAAGAACACGTGACGCAGGAGACAAGAACACGTGACGCAGGAGACAAGAACACGTGACGCAGGAGACAAGAACACGTGAGGCAGGAGACAAGAACACGTGACGCATGAGACAAGAACACGTGACGCAGGAGACAAGAACACGTGACGCAGGAGACAAGAACACGTGACGCAGGAGACAAGAACACGTGACGCAGGAGACAAGAACACGTGACGCAGGAGACAAGAACACGTGAGGCAGGAGACAAGAACACGTGAGGCAGGAGACAAGAACACGTGACGCAGGAGACAAGAACACGTGAGGCAGGAGACAAGAACACGTGACGCAGGAGACAAGAACACGTGAGGCAGGAGACAAGAACACGTGAGGCAGGAGACAAGAACACGTGACGCAGGAGACAAGAACACGTGACGCAGGAGACAAGAACACGTGACGCAGGAGACAAGAACACGTGACGCAGGAGACAAGAACACGTGACGCAGGAGACAAGAACACGTGACGCAGGAGACAAGAACACGTGACGCAGGAGACAAGAACACGTGACGCAGGAGACAAGAACACGTGACGCAGGAGACAAGAACACGTGACGCAGGAGACAAGAACACGTGAGGCAGGAGACAAGAACACGTGACGCAGGAGACAAGAACACGTGACGCAGGAGACAAGAACACGTGACGCAGGAGACAAGAACACGTGACGCAGGAGACAAGAACACGTGAGGCAGGAGACAAGAACACGTGACGCAGGAGACAAGAACACGTGACGCAGGAGACAAGAACACGTGACGCAGGAGACAAGAACACGTGACGCAGGAGACAAGAACACGTGACGCAGGAGACATGAACACGTGAGGCAGGAGACAAGAACACGTGACGCAGGAGACAAGAACACGTGACGCAGGAGACAAGAACACGTGAGGCAGGAGACAAGAACACGTGACGCAGGAGACAAGAACACGTGACGCAGGAGACAAGAACACGTGACGCAGAAGACAAGAACACGTGACGCAGGAGACAAGAACACGTGACGCAGGAGACAAGAACATGTGACACAGGAGACAAGAACACGTGAGGCAGGAGACAAGAACACGTGACGCAGGAGACAAGAACACGTGACGCAGGAGACAAGAACACGTGACGCAGGAGACAAGAACACGTGACGCAGGAGACAAGAACACGTGAGGCAGGAGACAAGAACACGTGACGCAGGAGACAAGAACACGTGACGCAGGAGACAAGAACACGTGACGCAGGAGACAAGAACACGTGACGCAGGAGACAAGAACACGTGACGCAGGAGACATGAACACGTGAGGCAGGAGACAAGAACACGTGACGCAGGAGACAAGAACACGTGACGCAGGAGACAAGAACACGTGAGGCAGGAGACAAGAACACGTGACGCAGGAGACAAGAACACGTGACGCAGGAGACAAGAACACGTGACGCAGGAGACAAGAACACGTGAGGCAGGAGACAAGAACACGTGACGCAGGAGACAAGAACACGTGACGCAGGAGACAAGAACACGTGACGCAGGAGACAAGAACACGTGACGCAGGAGACAAGAACACGTGAGGCAGGAGACAAGAACACGTGACGCAGGAGACAAGAACACGTGACGCAGGAGACAAGAACACGTGACGCAGGAGACAAGAACACGTGACGCAGGAGACAAGAACACGTGACGCAGGAGACAAGAACACGTGACGCAGGAGACAAGAACACGTGACGCAGGAGACAAGAACACGTGACGCATGTGACAAGAACACGTGAGGCAGGAGACAAGAACACGTGACGCAGGAGACAAGAACACGTGACGTAGAAAACAAGAAGACGTGTCACAGAAGACAAGAACATGTGACGCAGGAGACAAGAAGACGTGACGCATAAGACAAGAAGACGTGATACAGAAGACAAGAACATGTGACGTTTTCTCCCCCTGGTGCACGTTACCTCCCCCTGGTGCACGTTACCTCCCCCTGGTGCACGTTACCTCCCCCTGGTGCACGTTACCTCCCCCTGGTGGCAGTTGCAGGTTCAGCAGGTCCTTGAAGCCGCAGTTCGCTCCCAGAACTCCGGTGTAGGAGACGCCGCACGAGCTGAACACCAGACGACACATCTTCTCTGAGCTCGTCCCGTTTGTCACCAGAGCGAACACGTCGAAGTCACAGCCCTTCTTCATGTCCTGGGACCCTTTGATTGACAGCTGCAGCCCACCCTCCTGCTGCGGTCGCTTGCTGAGCTTGTTCTGATGCTCCGCCTTTTTAAACACCGCTCTTTCCTCCTCTGAGCCTGGGAAACAAGTAAAACTAATTAAAGTCTAAACCAGGACAGAACCGGACTAAGACTAGTCTAAATCAGGACTAAACTGGACTATCTGTAATGATACTGAGCGTGCCGTCCTCATTGTACTTGTTAGTCACAGTAGTAGCAGTGCTGATAGTAGTAGTACTGTAGTGGTTTACCTTCTGGATACTTGTAGAGGTGTGTGATGTCCTCCCTTTCGTCATGGCCCACTCTCTTGGTGCTGATCTTCTGTCCCACCCACGTCCTGGTCGTGACTTCAGTCCGACTGCCATCTTTTTTCATCATGTAGGTGACCACGTCTGCATTGACCTCGGCGAACACAAAGGGGGCGTCGTACTTGGACATGAGCTCTCCCTCTTTTATGGCCCGAACTGGCACCGGACCACAGCAGTACACCCCTGGACACAAGGAACCAGGTCTGAACCAGGACTGAACCGGGTCTGAACCAGGTCTGAACCAGGACTGAACCAGGACTGAACCAGGTCTGAACCGGGTCTGAACCAGGACTGAACCAGGACTGAACCAGGTCTGAACCAGGACTGAACCAGGACTGAACCAGGACTGAACCAGGTCTGAACCAGGACTGAACCGGGTCTGAACCAGGACTGAACCAGGACTGAACCAGGACTGAACCAGGTCTGAACCAGGTCTGAACCAGGACTGAACCGGGACTGAACCGGGTCTGAACCAGGACTGAACCAGGACTGAACCAGGACTGAACCAGGACTGAACCAGGTCTGAACCAGGACTGAACCAGGACTGAACCAGGTCTGAACCAGGACTGAATCAGGACTGAACCAGGACTGAATCAGGACTCTTACCGTCGCTCTTCTCCTGAGGCGTCGAGTCGAACGCCTGCCACCCGTTAAACTCCGCCTTTCTCAGATCAGGGCGGGTCATCCAGCTCTCCACCCAGCAATGGTAGTTCCTAATGGCGAAACACACAGAGGATGAAGAGGAGCAGAGGATGAAGAGGAGCAGAGGATGAAGAGGAGCAGAGGATGAAGAGGAGCAGAGGATGAAGTGGGGGAGAGGGTCAGAGGAGCAGAGGATGAAGAGGGGGAGAGGGTCAGAGGAGCAGAGGATGAAGAGGATTCCCTATGGACTGCACCAGAGAATTTCGGAGTGGACTCTCTCTCCCCTCTGGTTGGTGGCGGTGACAGGTTTTCCGTCCTCGTTGACGTAGTGTTCGATCAGTAAGTTTGCGTTGGAGTCGTGAGCTGAGGTGTAGTTGGTGACCACTCTGCAGGGAATGCCCAAAGCTCTGGCCACTGCGCACAGCCAAACACGGACAATCAGATTCACACAAGCATCAATGTGGAGTAAACGTGTGCTTTTCTGTTGTCTGACCGGAGCAGGCGACCGCAGCAAACACCCAGCACTGTCCGAATTTGACCGGAGCACAATCGCTCCTGTCCCAGCGCCTCAGGATGTCCACACTGCCCGTCCAGAACATGGGGCTCTCTCCTCCAGAGTACTTGTTGTCCCACTTCCCCCACAACACGCCACTGTCGCGGTCGTTACAGTTCACCTACAAACACAGGACTCATTACAGTTCACCTACAAACACAGGACTCATTACAGTTCACCTACACTCACAGGACTCATTACAGTTCACCTACAAACACAGGACTCATTACAGTTCACCTACAAACACAGGACTCATTACAGTTCACCTACAAACACAGGACTCATTACAGTTCACCTACAAACACAGGACTCGTTACAGTTCACCTACAAACACAAGACTCATTACAGTTCACCTACAAACACAGGACTCATTACAGTTCACCTACAAACACAGGACTCATTACAGTTCACCTACAAACACAGGACTCGTTACAGTTCACCTACAAACACAAGACTCATTACAGTTCACCTACAAACACAGGACTCATTACAGTTCACCTACAAACACAGGACTCATTACAGTTCACCTACAAACACAAGACTCATTACAGTTCACCTACAAACACAAGACTCATTACAGTTCACCTACACTCACAGGACTCATTACAGTTCACCTACAAACACAGGACTCATTACAGTTCACCTACACTCACAGGACTCATTACAGTTCACCTACAAACACAGGACTCGTTACAGTTCACCTACACTCACAGGACTCATTACAGTTCACCTACAAACACAGGACTCATTACAGTTCACCTACAAACACAGGACTCATTACAGTTCACCTACAAACACAGGACTCGTTACAGTTCACCTACAAACACAAGACTCATTACAGTTCACCTACACTCACAGGACTCATTACAGTTCACCTACAAACACAGGACTCATTACAGTTCACCTACACTCACAGGACTCATTACAGTTCACCTACAAACACAGGACTCATTACAGTTCACCTACAAACACAGGACTCATTACAGTTCACCTACAAACACAGGACTCATTACAGTTCACCTACACTCACAGGACTCATTACAGTTCACCTACAAACACAGGACTCATTACAGTTCACCTACAAACACAGGACTCATTACAGTTCACCTACAAACACAGGACTCATTACAGTTCACCTACAAACACAGGACACATTACAGTTCACCTACAAACACAGGACTCATTACAGTTCACCTACAAACACAGGACTCATTACAGTTCACCTACAAACACAGGACTCATTACAGTTCAACTACAAACACAGGACTCATTACAGTTCACCTACAAACATAGGACTCATTACAGTTCACCTACAAACACAGGACTCATTACAGTTCACCTACAAACACAGGACTCATTACAGTTCACCTACAAACACAGGACTCATTACAGTTCAACTACAAACACAGGACTCATTACAGTTCACCTACACTCACAGGACTCATTACAGTTCACCTACAAACACAGGACTCGTTACAGTTCACCTACAAACACAGGACTCATTACAGTTCAACTACAAACACAGGACTCATTACAGTTCACCTACAAACACAGGACTCATTACAGGTCACCTACAAACACAGGACTCATTACAGTTCACCTACAAACACAGGACTCATTACAGTTCACCTACAAACACAGGACTCATTACAGTTCACCTACAAACACAGGACTCATTACAGTTCACCTACACTCACAGGACTCATTACAGTTCACCTACAAACACAGGACTCGTTACAGTTCACCTACAAACACAGGACTCATTACAGTTCACCTACACTCACAGGACTCATTACAGTTCACCTACAAACACAAGACTCATTACAGTTCACCTACACTCAAAGGACTCATTACAGTTCACCTACAAACACAGGACTCATTACAGTTCACCTACAAACACAGGACTCATTACAGTTCACCTACAAATACAGGACTCATTACAGTTCACCTACAAACACAGGACTCATTACAGTTCACCTACAAACACAGGACTCATTACAGTTCACCTACAAACACAGGACTCATTACAGTTCACCTACAAACACAGGACTCATTACAGTTCACCTACAAACACAGGACTCATTACAGTTCACCTACAAACACAGGACTCATTACAGTTCACCTACAAACACAGGACTCATTACAGTTCACCTACAAACACAGGACTCATTACAGTTCACCTACAAACACAGGACTCATTACAGTTCACCTACACTCAAAGGACTCATTACAGTTCACCTACAAACACAGGACTCATTACAGTTCACCTACAAACACAGGACTCATTACAGTTCACCTACAAACACAAGACTCATTACAGTTCACCTACAAACACATATCATGATAACCCAATGTCTCACGATTATTAGTTTTTAGTTCTTAAGATTATATGTTGGCCAAAAAATCTATTACCAGAATAATCTTGACATCCCTAACCCTGCCTAAGGCCCAAAGTCACTGGGATAGGCTCCAGTCACCTGCGATATCTGGGATAGGCTCCAGTCACCTAAGGCCCAAAGTCACTGGGATAAGGCCCAAAGTCACTGGGAAAGGCTCCAGTCACTTGCGACCCCGCCTAAGGCACAAAGTCGCCTCCAGCTCCAGTCGGTAGAACAGTTGCATCTTCCAGCCTCGATCGCTCCAGTTTAACCTTCGTTTGTTCAATGCCTTTTGAAAACTTCAGACTCTTTGATAAATAGACATTACGCTGTTTAGCTCATTCTGCAGCCAGAGTTGCCCTGGGGCAGAATAACAGAGACTTTGCACTTTGTCTCCCTGTGTCTGGGATCCACCTCCAGCTCACCATCTGGAGGCGGATCCCACTGCCCCCGACAGGTTGCCCGGCGACATTGGGGTCAAATGCAGCCCTACCATGGCACTGAGCACCCGGCAGACGTAGACCGCGTTCCTCCGCCCCGAGTGGTCTTTCCCAGGGTTCCTCAGACATTTTGGGTTCATGTCGAGGATCCGAAGACACACGTCCAGGATCCCGCTCTCGAACTGTGGACAAGACACGCGACTACTTTAGGACTCGAAGCAACGGAAAACATGTGTAAGTAAATTTAGCATAAGACCACCCCAAATAAATTGTCTGTTTGCTGTAACCCGAGCCAACATGTTTCAAGTGGGTCGGACGGTAGGCAAATTCTTATTTTTTTACTTTGAAGGCAAAAAAAAGATCAAAATTTTGCCATTTTTTGACTCGGAGTGACCGCCAGGGGTCAGGCTTCAACAGTCCAGGGGTCAGGCTTCAACAGTCCAGGGGTCAGGCTTCAACAGTCCAGGGGTCAGGCTTCAACAGTCCAGGGCTCAGGCTTCAACAGTCCAGGGGTCAGGCTTCAACAGTCCAGGGGTCAGAGGCTTCAACAGTCCAGGGGTCATGGTTCAACCCGATCAGGAGACTAAATCTCACGATTTTAAGATATTTCAATCGACCTTTTGTACGCCGCTATCCTTTATTTTGGTAGCAAAGGCGAGCGGTGGGAACATGCGGGGGACACGGGCGCCGCCATGTTTGTTGTGATGACGCTGCTGGGCGTGTTTCAATCCCAGAATGCATTGCGTAAGACACCGTGATAGAGCGAGTCAAACCAACTTGTAAAACGCAATACAACGATCCTGTCGCGCGGTCTGTTTTGTTACAGACACATGTGGAGGACTGAACATGAAGACACATGTGGAGGACTGAACATGAAGACACATGTGGAGGACTGAACATGAAGACACATGTGGAGGACTGAACATGAAGACACATGTGGAGGACTGAACATGAAGACACATGTGGAGGACTGAACATGAAGACACATGTGGAGGACTGAACATGAAGACACATGTGGAGGACTGAATATGAAGACGCACATGTGTTGCGCAGTGTGTTTTCAGTTCTTTAGGATGATAGATAGGTTTACCAGCGTGATAAAAATATTCGACATGGCGGTTTATGAAAGATCGGTCGGTGAGTCGGCGAAATAATTGAAAAATAAAAGATTTTGACGTTTTTTTAACAAAATGCTGATAATTTTTTTTCAGTCGGCTAGTTTCGTACCGGGTCGGTCGGGTTACGGCAAACAGACATATTCTTTTGCTCAGCCTGACTATAACATGGTTTTTAGTTGTTTAAGACTGTTTATCGGAACTGTGGAGAATGATTTATCCATTTGCACCAAGTTATAGTCTGCTGTTTGATACGTGTTCTGTTCTCATTTTTCGCGCTCCTATCAGCAAGGCTCGTTAGTCTCTCCGGCAGGAGAACTCCCCTCGCCCATCACCCAAACTCTCCCCCTCAGTGTTTATCCAAACTCCCCCCAGCTCGACCTCCCCCGTCCGTCCCCGGAGCTGGTATCTCCTGTAGCTTGGATGCACCGGGTCACAGCGTTGCCAGGACTTACTGTATAGTCATAATAAAGATAAAAACCATGATGTCTCTGTAGTCACATCCCACAGACTGGAAAACAAAAGGACCCTAACCCTTATAATCTTGATTTTATCTTTTTTACGTAAACATGGATAAAAGGCACAGGAAATTTACTTCTAATAGAATCTGCTCCACCCAACTTTAAGTTTGAATCTGAAACAAGAGAAAACAAAAAAGGGGGCGGAGTCTGTGCTATCTTTAGAGATGAAATAATGACCCACAGGTTGTCTTTTGGGGTGTTTTCATCATTTGAGTTTGTCTCCTATAAAATGGAGCTAAAACAGTCTCATTCTCTTCATTGTTTTATACAAGCCTCTCCAGCACTGCCAAAGTTTTATTGATGATTTTACTGAGATGTTTCAGTCGTGTGCACAGACTTTGATGGTTTGGTCATTACAGGTGATTTCAATGCGCATGTTGATAATATTTGTGACAGAAACGCTAAAGAGCTTGAAGCTGTTCTTGAAACCTTCAGTCTTACTCAGCATGTGAGAGGCCCCACCCACAGCAGAGTGGCCCCACCCACAGCAGAGTGGCCCCACCTACAGCAGAGTGGCCCCACCCACAGCAGAGTGGCCCCACCCCCACCACCGGCACCTGCAGTTGTTCGGAGGAGACACATCCATGACAGAAACACTGTTTATAGAAATTTTAAACTTTGAAAATGTCTCATGTTTTAATTATTTGTTAAATGTTTTGAATTTCCTGGACACCATTACCCACATGAAGGTTAACATGGTTAAAGAATAAGCAGAATTATTATTTGGTCAGGGCACAGAAAAGGGAATGCCGCCAGGCTCAGACAAAGCTCCAGGTTCAAAAGAGATTTACAAAGAAAAATTGTTCATGTACAACTTCATTTTCTTTCATTTTTCTGAAATATTTTATCTAGCATTTCCTGTTTGCCACTGTAACAGATGAACAAATCCTTCAGCTCAGCTGCGGAAATAATTTCGAGTTTGCATTATTCTTTAATGACAAAGTTCAGAGCTCTGACAGATGAACTTTACTTTTAAATAGTATATATAGTTTTTCTGTTTTTTGAAGAACATTTGATTGTTGACTAACACGTATTAGATTAAGGATAGTCATCTTGTCCACTTTATATAGTTTAATCCATTTCTAGCATTTGAAGTACTTTTGTATGAAGTATTTGCAGTACCTGTCCAAAGGTCCAGGGCATGGAGAAGGGATATTTGGAACTGCCCATGAAGAGGAGCCCGTCCTGAGCGAGAACGTACTCAGCCAGATCCTCCTCTCTCTCCATGTACACAGCATCGCCTGAGGAAACACACAGAGATACTACTACTACTACTACTACTACTACTACTACTACTACTACTACTACTACTACTACTACTATTACTACTACTACTACTACTACTACTACTACTACTATTACTACTACTACTACTACTACTACTACTACTACTACTACTACTACTACTACTACTACTACTACTACTACTACTACTATTACTACTACTACTACTACTACTACTACTACTATTACTACTACTACTACTATTACTACCACTACTACTACTACTACTACTACTACTACTACTATTACTACTACTACTACTACTACTACTACTACTACTACTACTACTACTACTACTATTACTACTACTACTACTACTACTACTATTACTACTACTATTACTACTACTACTACTACTACTACTACTACTACTACTACTATTACTACTACTACTACTACTACTACTACTACTACTACTACTACTACTACTACTATTACTACTACTACTACTACTACTACTACTACTACTACTACTACTACTACTACTACTATTACTACTACTACTACTACTACTACTACTACTACTACTATTACTACTACTACTACTACTACTACTACTACTACTACTACTACTACTACTACTACTACTACTACTATTACTACTACTACTACTACTACTACTACTACTACTACTACTACTACTACTGCTATTACTACTACTACTGCTATTACTACTACTACTACTACTATTACTACTACTACTATTACTACTACTACTACTACTACTACTACTACTACTACTACTATTACTACTACTACTACTACTACTACTACTACTATTACTACTACTACTACTATTACTACTACTATTACTACTACTACTACTACTACTACTACTACTACTACTACTATTACTACTACTACTACTACTACTACTATTACTACTACTATTACTACTACTACTACTACTACTATTACTTTACTACTACTACTACTATTACTTTACTACTACTACTACTACTACTACTACTACTACTACTACTACTACTATTACTACTACTACTACTACTACTACTACTACTACTACTATTACTACTACTACTACTATTACTACTACTACTACTACTACTACTACTACTACTACTACTACTATTACTACTACTACTACTACTACTACTACTACTACTACTACTACTACTACTATTACTACTACTACTACTACTACTACTACTACTACTACTACTACTACTACTACTACTACTACTATTACTACTACTACTACTACTACTACTACTACTACTACTACTATTACTACTACTACTACTACTACTACTACTACTACTACTACTACTACTACTACTACTGCTATTACTACTACTATTACTACTACTACTACTACTACTACTACTACTACTATTACTACTACTACTACTACTACTACTACTACTACTATTACTACTACTACTACTACTACTATTACTTTACTACTACTACTACTACTACTACTACTACTACTACTACTACTACTACTACTATTACTACTACTACTACTACTATTACTACTACTACTACTACTACTACTATTACTACTACTACTACTACTACTATTACTACTACTACTACTACTACTACTACTACTACTACTACTACTACTACTACTATTACTACTACTACTACTACTACTACTACTACTACTACTACTATTACTACTACTATTACTACTACTACTACTACTACTACTATTACTACTACTATTACTACTACTACTACTACTACTATTACTTTACTACTACTACTACTACTACTACTACTACTACTACTATTACTACTACTACTACTACTATTACTACTACTACTACTACTACTACTATTACTACTACTACTACTACTACTACTACTACTACTACTACTACTACTACTATTACTACTACTACTACTACTACTATTACTACTACTACTACTATTACTACTACTATTACTACTACTACTACTACTACCCCCGTACCCCTCCCGTTCCCCTCCCGTTCCTCCCCCATTCCTCCCCCGTCCCTCTCCCGCCCCTCTCCCAGTCCTGACCTGAGCACCAGGGGTTGAAGAGCATGATGAGCTGGATCTGTGTGGACGAGCCCAGCCTCAGCATGTAGCGTCCGATGGGAGCGTCCGGCGCGGCGCAGAGCGACAGCGACACCATGTCTCCAGGAGGACTGGTCACTGCCGCGCTCCAGCGAGAGGAGTCCACGCTCGGGGTCAAGCTGAAGACCGCTCTGGTGCCGTACTGCTCCGAGGGGTCTGGACCTGAGGGACGAGGGAAACCAGTGAAGAAGAAGTACTCCATCAAGTACTTAAAGGTCACGTGACGGGTCAAACGCACACGTGACGGGTCAAACGCACATGTGACGGGTCAAACACGCACGTGACGGGTTAAACGCACATGACGGGTCAAACACACATGACGGGTCAAACGCACACGTAATGGGTCAAACGCACACGTAATGGGTCAAACGCACACGTAATGGGTCAAACGCACATAATGGGTTAAACACACATGACGGGTCAAACACACGTGACACACATGACGGGTCAAACACATGTGACAGGCCAAACACACGTGACAGGTCAAACACACATGACAGGTCAAACACACATGACGGGTCAAACACACGTGACAGGTCAAACACACATGACGGGTCAAACACATGTGACAGGTCAAACACACATGACGGGTCAAACACACGTGACAGGTCAAACACACATGACGGGTCAAACACATGTGACAGGTCAAACACACATGACGGGTCAAACACACGTGACACACATGACGGGTCAAACACATGTGACAGGCCAAACACACATGACGGGTCAAACACACGTGACAGGTCAAACACACATGACGGGTCAAACACATGTGACAGGTCAAACACACATGACGGGTCAAACACACGTGACAGGTCAAACACACATGACGGGTCAAACACATGTGACAGGCCAAACACACATGACGGGTCAAACACACGTGACAGGTCAAACACACATGACGGGTCAAACACACGTGACAGGTCAAACACACATGACGGGTCAAACACACGTGACAGGTCAAACACACATGACGGGTCAAACGGTTTTAGTTTGCTCTGGCATTAACACATTGCACACTCTACATTTGAATACTTTAAGTTCAACAAAACCCTCGTCACATTTGTAAATCTTTTGCACTGTTTAAAATCAATCCGTGTTTTACATTTTTGCATTTTCTCTCACAATGACTCAGAATTGTACTTATATGTTATATTGTTTAAAGGAGGACAATAATGCTGGTTATATTCTGAATGCCCTCTGTGTGTTCAGGGACTAAACGCAATGGTGATATGAAGTACTTGATGTGAAGTACTTCATGTTCTCTGCAGTTATCTGGGTTTAAACAGCTCCAAGCAAACACTTTCCCTCTGTTTCCCCCTGTGTTTCCCTCTGTTTCCCCCTGTGTTTCCCTCTGTTTCCCCCTGTGTTTCCCTCTGTTTCCCTCTGCGTTTCCCTCTGCGTTTCCCCCTGTTTCCCTCTGTGTTTCCCCCTGTTTCCCTCTGCGTTTCCCTCTGTTTCCCTCTGTGTTTCCCTCTGTTTCCCCCTGTGTTTCCCTCTGTTTCCCCCTGTGTTTCCCTCTGCGTTTCCCTCTGT
This sequence comes from Eucyclogobius newberryi, assembly GCF_026437365.1. Classification (NCBI taxonomy): domain Eukaryota; kingdom Metazoa; phylum Chordata; class Actinopteri; order Gobiiformes; family Gobiidae; genus Eucyclogobius; species Eucyclogobius newberryi. Next base: position 503,028 of record NW_027316134.1, read on the forward strand.
GTTTCCCTCTGTTTCCCCCTGTGTTTCCCTCTGTTTCCCCCTGTGTTTCCCCCTGTGTTTCCCTCTGTTTCCCCCTGTGTTTCCCTCTGCGTTTCCCTCTGCGTTTCCCCCTGTTTCCCTCTGTGTTTCCCCCTGTTTCCCCCTGTGTTTCCCTCTGTTTCCCCCTGTGTTTCCCTCTGCGTTTCCCTCTGTGTTTCCCTCTGTTTCCCCCTGTGTTTCCCTCTGTTTCCCCCTGTGTTTCCCCCTGTGTTTCCCCCTGTTTCCCCCTGTGTTTCCCTCTGTGTTTCCCTCTCTGTTTCCCTCTGTTTCCCTCTCTGTTTCCCTCTGTTTCCCCCTGTGTTTCCCTCTGTTTCCCCGTGTTTCCCTCTGTTTCCCTCTGTGTTTCCCTCTGTTTCCCCCTGTGTTTCCCTCTGTTTCCCTCTGTGTTTCCCTCTGCATTTCCCTCTGTTTCCCTCTGTGTTTCCCTCTGTTTCCCCCTGTGTTTCCCTCTGTTTCCCTCTGTTTCCCTCTGTGTTTCCCTCTGCGTTTCCCCCTGTTTCCCTCTCTGTTTCCCTCTGTTTCCCTCTGTTTCCCTCTGTTTCCCTCTCTGTTTCCCTCTGTTTCCCTCTGTGTTTCCCTCTGTTTCCCTCTGCGTTTCCCTCTGTGTTTCCCTCTGCATTTCCCTCTGTTTCCCTCTGTGTTTCCCTCTGTTTCCCCCTGTGTTTCCCTCTGTTTCCCTCTGTTTCCCTCTGTGTTTCCCTCTGCGTTTCCCCCTGTTTCCCTCTCTGTTTCCCTCTGTTTCCCTCTGTTTCCCTCTCTGTTTCCCTCTGTTTCCCTCTGCGTTTCCCTCTGTGTTTCCCTCTGCATTTCCCTCTGTTTCCCCCTGTGTTTCCCCCTGTTTCCCTCTGTTTCCCTCTGCGTTTCCCTCTGTTTCCCTCTGCGTTTCCCTCTGTGTTTCCCTCTGCATTTCCCTCTGTTTCCCTCTGCGTTTCCCTCTGTTTCCCTCTGTGTTTCCCTCTGTTTCCCTCTGTGTTTCCCTCTGCGTTTCCCCCTGTTTCCCTCTGTTTCCCTCTCTGTTTCCCTCTGCGCTTCCCTCATGTTTCTGACATAGTTTAGTTTTTGAATGTTCTTATTCCTGAAGGTAAAATACAATCCTTTACATTACTATTACTACTACTACTACTACTACTACTATAACTATTACTATTACTATTACTATAACTATTACTACTACTATTACTATAACTATTACTACTACTACTACTATAACTATTACTACTACTACTAATACTATAACTATTACTACTACTACTACTACTACTACTACTACTACTGCGATAACTATTACTACTACTACTATAATTATTACTACTATTACTACTACTTACTATAACTATTACTACTACTACTATTACTATAACTATTACTAACTACTATAACTATTACTACTACTAATTTTACTATTACTATTACTACTACTGCCACTATAACTATTACTACTACTATAACTATTACTACTATTACTACTATAACTATTACTACTACTACTATTACTATAACTATTACCACTACTACTATTACAATAACTATTACTACTATTACTATAACTATAACTATACACATTCTGTTTGGAGCGTAGGATTCGCCACACGATACTCTGAATGACAGACTGATGGATTTAGTTTACTTAAGGTCAGGCTAAAAATACAACATTTACTACAATTACTACTTCTGCTACTGCTACTACTAACAGCACTACTACTACTACTACTTCATCTACTCCAGTACAAGTTTAGATACATATACAGTATGGTGAAGTATAGATACATATACAGTATGGTGAAGTATAGATACATACTGTAAGGTGAAGTATAGATACATATACAGTATGGTGAAGTATAGATACATACAGTAAGGTGAAGTATAGATACATATACAGTATGGTGAAGTATAGATACATACTGTAAGGTGAAGTATAGATACATATACAGTATGGTGAAGTATAGATACATACAGTAAGGTGAAGTATAGATACATATACAGTAAGGTGAAGTATAGATACATATACAGTATGGTGAAGTATAGATACATACTGTAAGGTGAAGTATAGATACATATACAGTAAGGTGAAGTATAGATACATATACAGTATGGTGAAGTATAGATACATACTGTAAGGTGAAGTATAGATACATATACAGTATGGTGAAGTATAGATACATACTGTAAGGTGAAGTATAGATACATACTGTAAGGTGAAGTATAGATACATATACAGTATGGTGAAGTATAGATACATATACAGTATGGTGAAGTATAGATACATACTGTAAGGTGAAGTATAGATACATACAGTATGATGAAGTATAGATACATATACAGTATGGTGAAGTATAGATACATACTGTAAGGTGAAGTATAGATACATATACAGTATGGTGAAGTATAGATACATAAACAGTATGGTGAAGTATAGATACATACTGTAAGGTGAAGTATAGATACATATACAGTATGGTGAAGTATAGATACATACTGTAAGGTGAAGTATAGATACATATACAGTATGGTGAAGTATAGATACATATACAGTATGGTGAAGTATAGATACATACAGTATGATGAAGTATAGATACATATACAGTATGGTGAAGTATAGATACATACTGTAAGGTGAAGTATAGATACATATACAGTATGGTGAAGTTTAGATACATACTGTAAGGTGAAGTATAGATACATATACAGTATGGTGAAGTTTAGATACATACTGTAAGGTGAAGTATAGATACATATACAGTATGGTGAAGTATAGATACATACTGTAAGGTGAAGTATAGATACATATACAGTATGGTGAAGTATAGATACATACTGTAAGGTGAAGTATAGATACATAGGGTATGGTGAAGTTTAGATACAGGTTTGATAGACACTTGTATAGAACAGGTCCGGGCACAAAACCCCTCCCTGTGGGACTCCACCTCAGAGACAGGAAAAGGCCTCAGATACTTTTCTTCTGAGGAACAAAACAGAGACTGACCTTGTAGCAGCCTCTCAGGCCCCTTCCCCTCAGGCCCCGCCCCCTCACCTGTCTCTGCCACACAGGTGAGTCCGCTGGCCCCGGGCTCGTATCGGCCCCTCAGGCCCCGCCCCCTCAGGCCCCTTCCCCTCAGGCCCCGCCCCCTCACCTGTCTCTGCCACACAGGTGAGTCCGCTGGCCCCGGGCTCGTATCGGCCCCTCAGGCCCCGCCCCCTCAGGCCCCTTCCCCTCAGGCCCCGCCCCCTCACCTGTCTCTGCCACACAGGTGAGTCCGCTGGCCCCGGGCTCGTATCGGCCCCTCAGGCCCCGCCCCCTCAGGCCCCTTCCCCTCAGGCCCCGCCCCCTCACCTGTCTCTGCCACACAGGTGAGTCCGCTGGCCCCGGGCTCGTAGCGGCCCCTCAGGTACAGGCTGATGCAGAACACTTGTCCTCTCCTCACGATGAGACGATCCACACCGTTCAGGTCCGTGCGATGGTCCACGTTATTGAACTCACACTCCAGGTTCACACGCTCGATGTCCAGATCTGAAACACACAAAACAGTTCAGAATATTTATTTCAGAGTTAGAGTTATGTTTTTTTTTATGACCAAACAAGACCTTTTATTCATTGTCAGTGAACTTTCTGACTGATAAAGGAACATAATGTGGCACAAACCGGCCAGTTAAAGAAGAACTTTACATTTAGTTTAACTCTTTTGGAGGATTAATTGAATTAAAATTACCATTTTCATTTCACACGATTATATTGTGACATAAATAATTTAAAATTTTGGTGAGGTTTATAATGTCACTTCTTGGTCTGACATGTCCAGTAAATATGACATAGACAGAGGTCATTCCACAACTGTTACTTAGCAACCAGATTGTGAACAAGACAACAACAAAACCATTTATGATTTGACAAATCATTACACCTGAAAACATGTTTACATATACATACACATATTTTGATTTGCCTGATGAAGGCCTAGACGCCGAAACGTTGCCTCTTCACCATTAAACTTTTATTTTGCAAGTTTGACAGTGTGCGGGATTTCTTTCCCTTTACAGTTCAGCGTCCCTTATCCTACGCACCTGTCACAGAACCTGATGTGCGGAGCACCATCTTGATTCCTTAAATTATTGTTTAAATTGTCATAAAAAGGTGTAATTCGTAAAGTTTCTCTGCATTTTTGATGGAATGGCGCTTTTTGATGACATCACAGAAGGATTCAGCCCATTTCAAGTCATTTTCAACTTTTATCCATCAAATTTTCTTCACAAACTGCGACTCGACTGACGTAAAACTGTGATCATTGTTTACCACGAGAACAAACTGACCAAACCACGTCAGAATTACAAAAACACGAGAAACCGACACGTGGACTTAAAGCGACGGCGTCTTCATGTTCACGTTTTCCCGTCCTCTGGATCCCGTCCTTTGGATCCAGCCCTCTGGATCCCGCCCTCTGGATCCCGCCCATTGGATCCCGCCCTCTGGATCTCGCCCCTTTGGATCCCGCCCTCTGTATCCCATCCTTTGGATCCCGCCCTCTGGATCCCGCCCTCTGGATCCCGCCCTCTGGATCCCGCCCTCTGGATCCCGCTCTCTGGATCTCGCCCTCTGGATCCCGCCCTCTGGATCCCGCCCTCTGGATCCTTCCCTTTGGATCCCGCCCTCTGGATCCCGCCCTTTGGATCCCACCCTCTGGATACCGCCCATTGGATCCCGCCCTCTGGATCCCACCCTCTGGATCCCGCCCTTTGGATCCCGCCCTTTGGATCCCGCCCCTTGGATCCCGCCCCTTGGATCCCACCCTTTGGATCCCGCCCTTTGGATCCCGCCCTCTGGATCTCGCCCTCTGGCTCTCGCCCGTCGGCTGCGGCATGGAGGTGTGGCTTGGATTCCTGCGCCGTCTCCCGTTGTGGTATGTCTCGTCACCGTGGCGTCAGACGGTAAACTTGACCCGGTTTAACCCCGCGCTGCCCGAGATGCCGCTCTCTTTAACTAAATTGGCTCCAGAAGGTTCTCTGCCAAACCAGAGTCCAGACAAAAACAACGGCGAGTCGACTGGTTCTAATTAGCAAATCCCAAAAGGCCTTTAATCAATCTTGTTCTCCATGGGGTCTCATTTTGTATGAATAAAAGAAGAACAGCTGCTGAAGTTTAGAGCTCCACAAACACGTTCTGAAGTGTGTGATTCTTGCATTCCGTTTGACGTTTTCTCTCAAATGTAAATGTTTGAAAATGTGTAAAACTTAATGAGAGTTTTACACACGACACACGACGGCATTCCCTCTAGCGCCCCCCTGTGGCACCTGGTGTTCAGGTGGTCCCCCAAGTCTTTTCAACTTATAGAATCCAGCTCATATCGCACAGAGAAGTGGAGGGACGTGTTCCTGTTTGTTTTAGGCCTAAACACTGAAAGTACAACTAAAAATCGAATGTAAAAGAGAAGTCTTAGTCCCAACTCTCCAGAACAGTGACTCAAGACTGGAGTCCCAGTCCACACCTCTGACAAACACATCTCATGAACGGCCTAAAAGAATGTTACACCTGTAGAAGCAGGAATAAAACCTAATGATTGTGTAATCCGTAGCAATAACTGACTCCTCAGTAGTTCTGGTATGTAGTAATATGATTAAGAGCTTGAGTAACTTCACACTTGGTTGGATTCAGTCACGGTCTGGTCCAGGTTCAGGTTCAGGTCCAGGTTTAGGTTCAAGTCCAGGTCCAGGTCCAGGTTCAGGTTCAGGTTCAGGTTCAGGTCCAGGTCCAGGTCCAGGTCCAGGTCCAGGTCCAGGTCCAGGTCCAGGTCCAGGTCCAGGTCCAGGTCCAGGTCCAGGTTCAGGTTCAGGTTCAGGTTCAGGTCCAGGTCCAGGTCCAGGTCCAGGTCCAGGTCCAGGTCCAGGTCCAGGTCCAGGTCCAGGTCCAGGTCCAGGTTCAGGTTCAGGTCCAGGTTCAGGTTCAGGTTCAGGTTCAGGTCCAGGTTTAGGTTCAAGTCCAGGTCCAGGTCCAGGTCCAGGTCCAGGTCCAGGTCCAGGTCCTGGTCCAGTTCATCAGGAGGAGAACCAGTTCATCAGGAGGAGAACCAGTTCATCAGGAGGAGAACCAGTTCTTCTATAAAACTATAACCCACTTTGACGATTTGAAGCGGTATTGACACGAAAATAAAGTTATAGGACTATAAAGACTAAACTGGGTCTAAACTAGGTCTAAACCAGGATTAAACCAGGTCCAAACCAGGACTAAACCAGGTCCAAACCAGGACTAAACCAGGTCCAAACCAGGACTAAACCAGGACTAAACCAGGTCTAAACCAGGACTAAACCAGGATTAAACCAGGTCCAAACCAGGACTAAACCAGGTCCAAACCAGGACTAAACCAGGTCCAAACCAGGACTAAACCAGGACTAAACCAGGTCCAAACCAGGACTAAACCAGGACTAAACCAGGTCTAAACCAGGACTAAACCAGGATTAAACCAGGTCCAAACCAGGACTAAACCAGGTCCAAACCAGGACTAAACCAGGTCCAAACCAGGACTAAACCAGGACTAAACCAGGTCTAAACCAGGACTAAACCAGGACTAAACCAGGTCTAAACCAGGACTAAACCAGGATTAAACCAGGACTAAACCAAGACTAAACCAGGTCTAAACCAGGTCTAAACCAGGACTAAACCAGGTCTAAACCAGGACTAAACCAGGACTAAACCAGGTCTAAACCAGGACTAAACCAGGATTAAACCAGGTCCAAACCAGGACTAAACCAGGTCCAAACCAGGACTAAACCAGGTCCAAACCAGGACTAAACCAGGACTAAACCAGGTCTAAACCAGGACTAAACCAGGACTAAACCAGGATTAAACCAGGTCTAAACCAGGACTAAAGCAGGACTAAACCAGGACTAAACCAGGTCTAAACCAGGACTAAACCAGGTCTAAACCAGGACTAAACCAGGATTAAACCAGGTCCAAACCAGGACTAAACCAGGTCCAAACCAGGACTAAACCAGGTCCAAACCAGGACTAAACCAGGACTAAACCAGGTCTAAACCAGGTCTAAACCAGGACTAAACCAGGTCTAAACCAGGTCTAAACCAGGACTAAACTAGGTCTAAACCAGGATTAAACCGGGTCTAAACCAAGACTAAACCAGGTCCAAACCAGGACTAAACCAGGTCCAAACCAGGACTAAACCAGGATTAAACCAGGACTAAACCAAGACTAAACCAGGACTAAACAAGGACTAAACCAGGACTAAACTAGGTCTAAACCAGGATTAAACCAGGATTAAACCAGGACTAAACCAGGTCTAAAAGAACCAAAGCAGGACTGGAACAGAATAAAACCAAGTCTAATCTCTGAGTTGTGAAGGCTTCTGGACATGTTTCAAATACAAATACTTCTCGTAGTCGCTGCTGGTCAGAAATACAAATGTTTGTCACAGGTTCGTCCATCGCAGTCACGTCTGTGTGTGGCAGAAGTATTATTTGTGTTGAAAGTATTTGCAGTACTGCGTTTAAGGGCTCGTAAACGCTCAAGGAGGAAGTGACTTTGGACTCCAGCTGCTCCCGTCTTCAGCTTCAGGAGCGTCAGTCGCATCAGAATCAGCTTTTATCAAAGGGAAAAGCGGAGAAACTAAACTCAGAACATCTCAGGCTGAAACTAAAGTCAGAACATCTCAGGCTGAAACTAAAGTCAGAACATCTCAGGCTGAAACTAAAGTCAGAACATCTCAGGCTGAAACTAAAGTCAGAACATCTCAGGCTGAAACTAAACTCAGAACATCTCAGGCTGAAACTAAACTCAGAACATCTCAGGCTGAAACTAAACTCAGAACATCTCAGGCTAAAACTAAACTCAGAACATCTCAGGCTGAAATGCTGTCAATCATCTGCTGTTATGAAGCTTTGGGTCATTGTTTTTTCATGAACATCACTTTAAATATATTCAAAGAGTACTTGAGGCATTCAGAGTACACAGTGTACTCCAGTACTTGAGGCATTCAGAGTACACAGTGGACTGCAGTACTTGAGGCATTCAAAGTACACAGTGGACTCCAGTACTTGAGGCATTCAGAGTACACAGTGGACTGCAGTACTTGAGGCATTCAGAGTACACAGTGGACTACAGTACTTGAGGCATTCAGAGTACACAGTGTACTGCAGTACTTGAGGCATTCAGAGTACACAGTGTACTGCAGTACTTGAGGCATTCAGAGTACACAGTGGACTGCAGTCCTTGAGGCATTCAGAGTACACAGTGTACTCCAGTACTTGAGGCATTCAGAGTACATAGTGTACTGCAGTACTTGAGGCATTCAGAGTACACAGTGTACTGCAGTACTTGAGGCATTCTGAGTACACAGTGGACTGCAGTACTTGAGGCATTCAGAGTACACAGTGTACTGCAGTACTTGAGGCATTCAGAGTACACAGTGGTCTCCAGTACTTGAGGCATTCAGAGTACACAGTGTACTGCAGTACTTGAGGCATTCAGAGTACACAGTGTACTGCAGTACTTGAGATATTCAGAGTACACAGTGGACTGCAGTACCTGAGGCATTCAGAGTACACAGTGAACTGCAGTACTTGAGGCATTCAGAGTACACAGTGTACTGCAATACTTGAGGCATTCAGAGTACACTGTGGACTGCAGTACTTGAGGCATTCAGAGTACACAGTGTACTCCAGTACTTGAGGCATTCAGAGTACACAGTGTACTGCAGTACTTGAGGCATTCAGAGTACACAGTGGACTGCAGTACTTGAGGCATTCAGAGTACACAGTGTACTCCAGTACTTGAGGCATTCAGAGTACACAGTGTACTGCAGTACTTGAGGCATTCAGAGTACACAGTGGACTCCAGTACTTGAGGCATTCAGAGTACACAGTGTACTGCAGTACTTGAGGCATTCAGAGTACACAGTGGACTGCAGTACTTGAGGCATTCAGAGTACACAGTGGACTGCAGTACTTGAGGCATTCAGAGTACACTGTGGACTGCAGTACTTGAGGCATTCAGAGTACACAGTGTACTCCAGTACTTGAGGCATTCAGAGTACACAGTGTACTGCAGTACTTGAGGCATTCAGAGTACACAGTGGACTGCAGTACTTGAGGCATTCAGAGTACACAGTGTACTCCAGTACTTGAGGCATTCAGAGTACACAGTGTACTGCAGTACTTGAGGCATTCAGAGTACACAGTGGACTCCAGTACTTGAGGCATTCAGAGTACACAGTGTACTGCAGTACTTGAGGCATTCAGAGTACACAGTGGACTGCAGTACTTGAGGCATTCAGAGTACACAGTGGACTGCAGTACTTGAGGCATTCAAAGTACACAGTGGACTCCAGTACTTGAGGCATTCAGAGTACACAGTGGACTGCAGTACTGAGGGCATTCAGAGTACACAGTGGACTGCAGTACTTGAGGCATTCAGAGTACACAGTGGACTGCAGTACTTGAGGCATTCAAAGTACACAGTGGACTCCAGTACTTGAGGCATTCAGAGTACACAGTGGACTGCAGTACTGAGGGCATTCAGAGTACACAGTGTACTGCAGTACTTGAGGCATTCAGAGTACACAGTGGACTGCAGTCCTTGAGGCATTCAGAGTACACAGTGTACTCCAGTACTTGAGGCATTCAGAGTACATAGTGTACTGCAGTACTTGAGGCATTCAGAGTACACAGTGTACTGCAGTACTTGAGGCATTCTGAGTACACAGTGGACTGCAGTACTTGAGGCATTCAGAGTACACAGTGTACTGCAGTACTTGAGGCATTCAGAGTACACAGTGGTCTCCAGTACTTGAGGCATTCAGAGTACACAGTGTACTGCAGTACTTGAGGCATTCAGAGTACACAGTGTACTGCAGTACTTGAGATATTCAGAGTACACAGTGGACTGCAGTACCTGAGGCATTCAGAGTACACAGTGAACTGCAGTACTTGAGGCATTCAGAGTACACAGTGTACTGCAATACTTGAGGCATTCAGAGTACACTGTGGACTGCAGTACTTGAGGCATTCAGAGTACACAGTGTACTCCAGTACTTGAGGCATTCAGAGTACACAGTGTACTGCAGTACTTGAGGCATTCAGAGTACACAGTGGACTGCAGTACTTGAGGCATTCAGAGTACACAGTGTACTCCAGTACTTGAGGCATTCAGAGTACACAGTGTACTGCAGTACTTGAGGCATTCAGAGTACACAGTGGACTCCAGTACTTGAGGCATTCAGAGTACACAGTGTACTGCAGTACTTGAGGCATTCAGAGTACACAGTGGACTGCAGTACTTGAGGCATTCAGAGTACACAGTGGACTGCAGTACTTGAGGCATTCAGAGTACACTGTGGACTGCAGTACTTGAGGCATTCAGAGTACACAGTGTACTCCAGTACTTGAGGCATTCAGAGTACACAGTGTACTGCAGTACTTGAGGCATTCAGAGTACACAGTGGACTGCAGTACTTGAGGCATTCAGAGTACACAGTGTACTCCAGTACTTGAGGCATTCAGAGTACACAGTGTACTGCAGTACTTGAGGCATTCAGAGTACACAGTGGACTCCAGTACTTGAGGCATTCAGAGTACACAGTGTACTGCAGTACTTGAGGCATTCAGAGTACACAGTGGACTGCAGTACTTGAGGCATTCAGAGTACACAGTGGACTGCAGTACTTGAGGCATTCAAAGTACACAGTGGACTCCAGTACTTGAGGCATTCAGAGTACACAGTGGACTGCAGTACTGAGGGCATTCAGAGTACACAGTGGACTGCAGTACTTGAGGCATTCAGAGTACACAGTGGACTGCAGTACTTGAGGCATTCAAAGTACACAGTGGACTCCAGTACTTGAGGCATTCAGAGTACACAGTGGACTGCAGTACTGAGGGCATTCAGAGTACACAGTGTACTGCAGTACTTGAGGCATTCAGAGTACACAGTGGACTGCAGTACTTGAGGCATTCAGAGTACACAGTGGAATACTACTACTACTACTACTACTACTACTACTACTACTACTACTACTACTGCTACTGCTACTGATACTGATACTGCTACTACTACTACTACTACTACTACTACTACTACTACTACTACTACTACTACTACAATTACTACTTTATTACTTTATATATTTTATATCGTTTTTAACTAGAATAAAGAAGTAAAAACATCTTCTGCACATATTTAACTTTATTTGAGTGAAATCATATTTTTATTGCACTAAAATAGATTTTGCTTCAGAAAACACTGAACACATTTCAGAACTTTCAAGATTTGTGGGTTTTTATATTTTCTTCACAAACAAAATCAAGTCAATGATTCAGAAAAAACGTGTTCGATTAGGAATAAGCAGTATTTTTATTCATTTATTTAATCGGGTTAAAACCTCAACTTATTCATATTATTAATATCAACAACTGCTCGAAAGACAAACGCGGATTAAAACATGAATCATAAAATAAAAGAGTCTTTCTCACCCTGAGCCATGTTTCCTCTGTTTCCTCTGGTGCTCGTCTGACTCTTGTGGGTCTTGACTCTTGAGGGTCTTGACTCTTGTGGGTCTTGACTCTTGTGGGTCTTGACTCTTGTGGGTCTTGACTCTTGTGGGTCTTGACTCTTGTGGGTCTTGACTCTTGAGGGTCCTGACTCTTGTGGGTCTTGACTCTTGAGGGTCCTGACTCTTGTGGGTCTTGACTCTTGTGGGTCTTGACTCTTGAGGGTCCTGATTCTTGAGGGTCCTGACTCTTGTGGGTCTTGACTCTTGAGGGTCCTGATTCTTGAGGGTCCTGACTCTTGTGGGTCTTGAGGGTCTTGAAGTGTCTCTGATCCACGGTCCGCAGCGCGTGAGTGCTTCAGCCTCGAGCGCGTGCTTTTGTACCGCTCCGCGCGCTCGTGTGCGGAGGGGGCGTGGTCTTCCCGCACGCGCTCATTCACATGTTTCTGAGGAAAAAGGCGTTTGGACAGGAAAAGAGATTGAAAGTGTCACAATGAGCGGAAGCTTCTGTCAGAATGAGAAATGAGTTATTATTTCTATTCAAACACATTTTATAGATTGAATTATGACTGAAGCTTATTATTGAGCTTCTGCTTATGTCATAAATCAGACACTATATGCAGGGCCGGCCCAGCCTATAAGCGAACTAAGCAGCCGCGTAGGGCCCCGAGGCTTTAATAGGGCCCCCAATCTGGCAACCCGTCTTATGCGAAGTGCAAGCGCAGCGTGCGCCACTAGTGTAGTAGCGCTGCTGGCGCGGCAGCGCACACAGCGGTAACATATAACGCACAAACTGCATTTATTTGTAATGACAATCTGGCAACCGAGACACCAAACCTGCGCTGATTGGGCAACTTCATTGTGCGCGAGCAGAACGAGAGCAAAACATAAACACAACACAACGTGGTCCTCATGTCCAGAGGAATATATCCCCCGATGCCGAAAAACGAAAGAAGAAACTTCTTGACGATGTAAAGAAACTGCAAACTCAACAACACTCTCCAGGTATTGAACTTCTCTTACAAAGAGACGGTTAATGCTGCTGTTTGAAACAACACGATTCTGTCACGTTAGTTCGCTCAGGCTGGAGGAGACGAGAGCTCTGCCCCGCGCATAATAATGTGTCTGAATGAAAGATAATAAGCTTCACATTCACACCAGCCCCGTAGTGTGAGCTGCAGGTGAGGCCGGTGAGGGGCCTCTATGGCCCGGGTCACTAAGAGGCGGAGATCCGGTCCAGACGAGCGCCGTCTCGTCCAGAACCTCTGACGTGAGACTTTGGAGTGAACAGTGTGCGGCCCTGTCCCGGGCCCCTGTCCCGGGCCCCTGTCCCGGGCCCCTGTCCCGGGCCCCTGTCCCGAGCCCCTGTCCTGGGCCCCTGTGCAGCCTCAGTTAGAGATGAGCGGGTTTGAGTTTGCGTCCCTCTCTCTCACATCACCATGTGTGAGATCAATCGTGACTCGTGATGTCTGTTTGACTTTGACTTCTTAAAGTGGAATGAGAGGAACGTAAAGGTTTATGCACGTCAGGTCCATCAGCCAATCACATCGCAGCATTGTTTCATGCAGGAGTCCAGTGTGTCATGTTCAGATCAGAACAAACATTTATATTGTAATTCACTTTTAATAGAGCAATAAAACATTTCAATTTATTTAAAACGCATCATTAGACTATTTGTTATAAATTATAATAAATTGATAGTGAAAAATAACCAGACATATTATGATTATGTCTGTTAAAGAATAATACTATATATTTTTTATATAAAAGTGGCAAAGTTGCAGAAACACAGTCTCTTCACTATAGCTAGGTTTGGACTTTCACTTCTAGTTCTGTTCATTCTCTGGGAATAACATGTTTGCACTGTTTTATCAATGTTAATTGTTAATCAAGCAATGCTTATGCTATTTGTTTAATTTAATATAACTTGTTTTGTCACTTTAGCAAGAAGGAACAGTTGGGAGCTGTAAAAGATAAATTAGTAAGGATAACTATTACTTTTACATTTTCAGTTAAAATGAATCAATTTGATCATAATTATTTTTCATAGCCAATATTGTATCGAGTAATTAAGTACACTAATGTATTAATAACTGGCTTTAATCATTTTCTCCTGGCACAGTTTCATCACATCATCATTTTATAGCATTACAACCTCAACATTTTACTCTTACTTTAGCCGGCTGGACCACATTAAAATGCAGCAGAAGACCCAAAAAAGGTCTGAAAATTTCTGGGGGAGGGCCCCCCAGACCCCCCTGTTCATTAATTTAAACTAATGTGCTAATGTGGCTGTAGACCCTTAACGCCCACAAATACACCCAAAAACATATCTGGGACGTGCAGGGCCGGCCCAAGCCTTCAGGGGGCCCTAAGCGAAAACATTTTTGGGGGCCCCTCACCACGTCATCAGAATCAGTTTTATTGCCATTGTCAGTAAACAATTCACATATGGGAACTTTCTTCAACGCTAACAAAGCGCACCAAAACTCCAGGGCATCTGTTTGCCAGTTAGTTTATTCTCAACACCTCACAAGCTCAAATATGGATAACTTAAATCCCACAATGCAACTTGGTATTCCGCTGACATCACCTCTACTCCCTGTACAAATAACACACGTCCCAGATATGTTTTTGGGTGTATTTGTGGGCGTTAAGGGTCTACAGCCACATTAGCACATTAGTTTAAATTAATGAACAGGGGGGTCTGGGGGGCCCTCCCCCAGAAATTTTCAGACCTTTTTCGTGTAATCTGGTGCATTTTAATGTGGTCCAGCCGGCTAAAGTAAGAGTAAAATGTTGAGGTTGTAATGCTATAAAATGATGATGTGATGAAACTGTGCCAGGAGAAAATGATTAAAGCCAGTTATTAATACATTAGTGTACTTAATTACTCAATACAATATTGGCTCTGAAAAATAATTATGATCAAATTGATTCATTTTAACTGAAAATGTAAAAGTAATATATTGTTATCCTTACTAATTTATCTTTTACAGCTCCCAACTGTTCCTTCTTGCCAAAGTGACAAAACAAGTTATATTAATATATATTATATTACATTACGTCATAAGGCGCTAGTACAGCTGGCAGCCCGGTGTAAACGCTCTCTCTTCTTTCTCACACTTATTGTGCTTTATCTCCTATATTGTGTAAATATAGTTAGTATATTTTTTCTATTTTACTGTACGATAGGGACACGCGCTGGAATAGTTTTTTAATTCAACTGTTTTTGACTTTTTTCGGCTGGATTTGAGCGTTTTTCGTTGCGTTCGTTGTGTTGTTGTGACGTGAGCTAGCTCCGAGCGAGCCCACCAGCCCCCCCCCCGCGCCCTCCGGCCGCGCTAAAGTACGGCGTGTCGTCGGTACACGTTTATATACACGTTTATATGAAAGAGGAACTTCACGAACGATCGGGACACGCACTGGAATCGCTTTAAATTAACTTGTTTTGACTTTATTCGGCTGGATTGAGTGTTTTCGTCGTGTCGTGGCGATGTGTTTTGGCTCTGAGTCCCCCGGCTCCGGCCCCGCCCCCCGGCTCCGCCCCCCGGCTCCGGCCCCGCCCCCCGGCCGGCGCCGTACCACGTTTCCACAAAGGAGGAACTCATGAAACTGTGGAGAACAGTCGTCTTACCCGGAGATCGTCACGTTATCCCGTCGCAGTACTGACCTAACCTAATACTGATGTGCAATTCTGTCGTATGTGCAATTGCTGTTGGAATTCATGTGCAATTCATGTGCAATTACTGTGAAATTCATGTGCAGTCTATGTGCTGTCGTGACACATATTCATGTGCAATTACTGTCGTGATCACATGAAATGGTATTTATTTATTTATTTGTCTATGGGAGTTTTTATTTACTTATAGGAGATCTTCTACTGAAAGTGTTTTTCAGACTTCCTATAAGTGATCTGTTCTTCTGTATCTACCTCTGGATCTACCTGCGTTGCACCAATGAAATTTCCCCATATGGGACAATAAAGGAATATCTTATCTTATCTTATCTTATTAAATTAAACAAATGGCATAAGCATTGTTTGATTAACAATTAACACTGATAAAACAGTGCAAACATATTATTCCCAGAGAATGAACAGAACTAGAAGTGAAGGTCCAAACCTCGCTATAGTGAAGAGACTGTGTTTCTGCAACTTTGCCACTTTTATATAAAAAATATATAGTTTTATTCTATAACAGACATAATCATAATATGTCTGGTTATTTTTCACTATCAATTTATTATAATTTATAACAAATAGTCTAATGATGCTTTTTAAATAAATTGAAATGTTTTATTGCTCTATTAAAAGTGAATTACAATATAAATGTTTGTTCTGATCTGAACATGACACACTGGACTCCTGCATGAAACAATGCTGCGATGTGATTGGCTGATGGACCTGACGTGCATAAACCTTTACGTTCCTCTCATTGCACTTTAAGAAGTCAAAGTCAAACAGACATCACGAGTCACGATTGATCTCACACATGGTGATGTGAGAGAGAGGGACGCAAACTCAAACCCGCTCATCTCTAACTGAGGCTGCACAGGGGCCCGGGACAGGGGCCCGGGGCCCGGGACAGGGGCCCGGGACAGGGGCCCGGGACAGGGCCGCACACTGTTCACTCCAAAGTCTCACGTCAGAGGTTCTGGACGAGACGGCGCTCGTCTGGACCGGATCTCCGCCTCTTAGTGACCCGGGCCATAGACGCCCCTCACCGGCCTCACCTGCAGCTCACACTATGGGGCTGGTGTGAATGTGAAGCTTATTATCTTTCATTCAGACATATTATTGTGCGCGGGGCAGAGCTCTCGTCGCCTCCAGCCTGAGCGAACTAACGTGACAGAATCGTGTTGTTTCAAACAGCAGCATTAACCGTCTCTTTGTAAGAGAAGTTCAATACCTGGAGAGTGTTGTTGAGTTTGCAGTTTCTTTACATCGTCAAGAAGTTTCTTCTTTCGTTTTTCGGCATCGGGGAGATATATTCCTCTGGAAATGAGGACCACGTTGTGTTGTGTTTATGTTTTGCTCTCGTTCTGCTCGCGCACAATGAAGTTGCCCAATCAGCGCAGGTTTGGTGTCTTGGTTGCCAGATTGTCATTACAAATAAATGCAGTTTGTGCGTTGTATGTTACCGCTGTGTGCGCTGCCGCGCCAGCAGCGCTACTACACTAGTGGCGCACGCTGCGCTTGCACTTCGCATAAGACGGGTTGCCAGATTGGGGGCCCTATTAAAGCCTCGGGGCCCTACGCGGCTGCTTAGTTCGCTTATAGGCTGGGCCGGCCCTGGGGACGTGTGTTATTTGTACAGGGAGTAGAGGTGATGTCAGCAGAATACCAAGTTGCATTGTGGGATTTAAGTTATCCATATTTGAGCTTGTGAGGTGTTGAGAATAAACTAACTGGCAAACGGATGCCCTGGAGTTTTGGTGCGCTTTGTTAGCGTTGAAGAAAGTTCCCATATGTGAATTGTTTACTGACAATGGCAATAAAACTGATTCTGATGACGTGGTGAGGGGCCCCCAAAAATTTTTTTCGCTTAGGGCCCCCTGAAGGCTTGGGCCGGCCCTGGGTGGAATGATGCATGTGTTTCACAATCTGGCTGAGATCATTTCAGAATCAACTCTAAAACACAACTAAACAGATCTAGAACATCATGTCCAGCGTCTCCATCTGTGGTCAATGGCTCAATGTCACGGTTACATTCTCACAAACCTTCAGATTAACATGGAAATACATTTTTAAGAAATTAATTAATTTAGATATTTGATTATAGAATTGTTAAATGCCAAAAACAGGCTGGTGCCCCATATTTTACTTTTAAATTTGCTGTCCATCCAAGGAGAAAAAAACATGCAGAACAGGCAAGTCGGAAAGGGACAGAGGAGGGGCAGAGGAGGGGCAGAGAAGGGACAGAGGAGGGGCAGAGGAGGAGCAGAGGAGGGGCAGAGAAGGGACAGAGGAGGGGCAGAGGAGGAGCAGAGGAGGGGCAGAGAAGGGACAGAGGAGGGGCAGAGAAGGGACAGAGGAGGGGCAGAGGAGGAGCAGAGAAGGGACAGAGGAGGGGCAGAGAAGGGACAGAGGAGGGGCAGAGGAGGAGCAGAGAAGGGACAGAGGAGGGGCAGAGAAGGGACAGAGAAGGGACAGAGGAGGGGCAGAGGAGGAGCAGAGAAGGGACAGAGGAGGGGCAGAGAAGGGACAGAGAAGGGACAGAGGAGGAGCAGAGAAGGGACAGAGGAGGGGCAGATAAGGGGCAGAGGAGGAGCAGAGGAGGAACAGAGGAAGAACAGAGGAGGAACAGAGGAGGGACAGAGGAGGGGCAGAGGAGGAACAGAGGAAGAACAGAGGAGGAAAGGGGAGGAACAGAGGAGGGACAGAGGAGGGGCAGAGGAGGAACAGAGGAAGAACAGAGGAGGAACAGAGGAGGGGCAGTGGAGTGAACTCAGTCACAAAACAAACTGCAGCAGAGAAACTCGGGGCGTTGAGTTCATATCTGGAGCTGCAGCTGTGGTGAGGTCATCTGACAGGTGCAAGAGCCACGTGTGCCAACCAGAGTAACACATGAGGGCGTGGCCTGAGTAACAACTGAGAGAGCAACCAGAGTAACACATGAGGGCGTGGCCTGAGTAACAACTGAGAGAGCAACCAGAGTAACACATGAGGGCGTGGCCTGAGTAACAACTGAGAGAGCAACCAGAGTAACACATGAGGGCGTGGCCTGAGTAACAACTGAGAGAGCAACCAGAGTAACACATGAGGGCGTGGCCTGAGTAACAACTGAGAGAGCAACCAGAGTAACACATGAGGGCGTGGCCTGAGTAACAACTGAGAGAGCAACCAGAGTAACACATGAGGGCGTGGCCTGAGTAACAACTGAGAGAGCAACCAGAGTAACACATGAGGGCGTGGCCTGAGTAACAACTGAGAGAGCAACCAGAGTAACACATGAGGGCGTGGCCTGAGTAACAACTGAGAGAGCAACCAGAGTAACACATGAGGGCGTGGCCTGAGTAACAACTGAGAGAGCAACCAGAGTAACACATGAGGGCGTGGCCTGAGTAACAACTGAGAGAGCAACCAGAGTAACACATGAGGGCGTGGCCTGAGTAACAACTGAGAGAGCAACCAGAGTAACACATGAGGGCGTGGCCTGAGTAACAACTGAGAGAGCAACCAGAGTAACACATGAGGGCGTGGCCTGAGTAACAACTGAGAGAGCAACCAGAGTAACACATGAGGGCGTGGCCTGAGTAACAACTGAGAGAGCAACCAGAGTAACACATGAGGGCGTGGCCTGAGTAACAACTGAGAGAGCAACCAGAGTAACACATGAGGGCGTGGCCTGAGTAACAACTGAGAGAGCAACCAGAGTAACACATGAGGGCGTGGCCTGAGTAACAACTGAGAGAGCAACCAGAGTAACACATGAGGGCGTGGCCTGAGTAACAACTGAGAGAGCAACCAGAGTAACACATGAGGGCGTGGCCTGAGTAACATACGAGGGCGTGGCCTGAGTAACAAACGAGGGCGTGGCCTGAGTAACACACGAGGGCGTGGCCTGAGTAACAAACGAGGGCATGCCGCATTATAATTGGTCACATGTACGGAATCATCATTAATAATCTAAAACTTGGAAGAAAATGTCAAGAGGGGCTGTAACTACTGACTCTGTGGGTTTTGGGGTCTTAACAAGGGAAAACCAGAAAAACAATGGAGCTACTCGGGATAAAGCTACTCATGAACTCAGGAGCCTAAAGGACCGGCCACTTCAAAGGGGCGTGCATGTATTCATGACCCAAGTGTATTCATGACCCAAGTGTATTCATGACCCAAGTGTATTCATGACCCAAGTGTATTCATGGCCCAAGTGTATTCATGACCCAAGTGTATTCATGGCCCAAGTGTATTCATGGCCCAAGTGTATTCATGGCCCAAGTGTATTCATGACCCAAGTGTATTCATGACCCAAGTGTATTCATGGCCCAAGTGTATTCATGGCCCAAGTGTATTCATGACCCAAGTGTATTCATGGCCCAAGTGTATTCATGGCCCAAGTGTATTCATGACCCAAGAGTATTCATGGCCCAAGTGTATTCATGGCCCAAGTGTATTCATGACCCAAGTGTATTCATGGCCCAAGTGTATTCATGGCCCAAGTGTATTCATGACCCAAGTGTATTCATGACCCAAGTGTATTCATGGCCCAAGTGTATTCATGACCCAAGTGTATTCATGACCCAAGTGTATTCATGACCCAAGTGTATTCATGGCCCAAGTGTATTCATGACCCAAGTGTATTCATGGCCCAAGTGTATTCATGGCCCAAGTGTATTCATGGCCCAAGTGTATTCATGACCCAAGTGTATTCATGACCCAAGTGTATTCATGGCCCAAGTGTATTCATGGCCCAAGTGTATTCATGACCCAAGTGTATTCATGGCCCAAGTGTATTCATGGCCCAAGTGTATTCATGGCCCAAGTGTATTCATGACCCAAGTGTATTCATGGCCCAAGTGTATTCATGACCCAAGTGTATTCATGACCCAAGTGTATTCATGGCCCAAGTGTATTCATGGCCCAAGTGTATTCATGACCCAAGTGTATTCATGGCCCAAGTGTATTCATGACCCAAGTGTATTCATGGCCCAAGTGTATTCATGACCCAAGTGTATTCATGGCCCAAGTGTATTCATGACCCAAGGGCTCATAACAAGGTGAAACTTCTGTCGTATCATCATCAATAAAGAGTTTGGTTCAACAAAACAACATAAAATCTTTATTAAAGCCGCAAGCGGCATCCAACGGCCCTCGCGGGCCGCCGGCCTTCCGACTCTGCTCTCTGCATTTTACAGAGATGGCGCTAACGTAATTGTCTAAGAACTAAGACAGCGACACATTGGACATGTACAATGCTGTGCTTAACTAGTGCAAATGAACACAAATGTCGGTCAAATGTGCAGCTCCAGCGCACAGAGACCGTGACACTTGGAATAAAAATATGGATAACTTTTGATGCTCCGCTTGTGTAGATGATTTTTCCCAAATATGAGCTTGATCGAGCTATTGCCCACAGAGGAGTTCATTAAAGTGTGAAGCATAAATGTGAACATTTCAAGGATTTGGCGTTTTTCCCATTTGTGACAGTATATTTGCAGCTCCACGGCACAGAGACCGTAGCACTTAAAATCAAAATATTGATAACTTTTGATGCCCCATTTGTGTAGATGATTTCCCCAAATATGAGCTTGATCGGGCAATCGCCCTAGGAGGAGTTTGTTAAAGTGTGAAGTGTAAAAATGTGGTGATTTGAGCGATTCTACGATTTTCCCATAAGGATAACATGGGATGTTTCTGTCATCGCTACGGTTACGCCGTACAAAATATGACTTTGGCTCTCATACTTGTATGATCAGGATGGCAAATTAGAATTTAGTGCAAAATGTCATGTCATTTGGAAAAACTCTATTGTTTATAGGCCACTCTGAAGGCCAAATAGTCAGAATTCTGGGAAACGTTTGCGGCTCCGTCGCACAGAGACCGTAAAAGTTATCCTTAAAATTTGGATAACTTTAGATGCCCCACTTGTCTAGAGGACGTACACCGATTTTGAGGTTGGTGGGCAAAACGCACTAGGAGGAGTTCGTTAAAGTGTGAAACAGAAAAATGTGGATATTTGAGAGATTTTGCGGTTTTCCCATAGGGATAACATGGGAGGTTTCTGTCATCGCTACGACTACGCCGTAAAAAATTAGGCATTTTTGTGATTGGCTTTTGTGATCGGGACGGCAAAATAGAATTTTGGGTAAAGTTTAGACAATTTTGGTAAAACTAATTTTTGACCTTCAATGTTAATTTAAAGGTCACTCTGTAGGGGGCGCTATCGCGCCCATTTCAATTTTGTCAGCCTAAACTGGTCCAAACTAGAAAGTTTAACAACTGATTCAAATTTGGTCCTAATCGGACTGGTTTTGATCAAATGGGAGCAATTTTTAGATCTGCAATATTCCAAAATAAGTTGTCCAACTTTGCGGCTGCGCCGCACACAGACCGTAAAAGGTATCTCAAAAAATTGAATAACTTTAGATGCCCCACTTGTCCAGAGGACGTACGCCGATTTTGAAGTCGGTGGGCAAAACGCCCTAGGAGGAGTTCGTCAAAGTTTGACGTGAACAAAATGACTAACAGCGTATTTTCATTTTCAAAGGAAGATGGCGGCCATAGGGTAAGTCTGGGGGCGTGGCCACAATGATTTTTTTTTGTTCGTCCTCACAAGAGGAATGCGTGTCCCGAATTTCGTAGCTTTACGCCAAAGTTGACCTCGGGGCGTCTCCCATAGGCGCAATGTATTTTGACTTTTGTCGGTGGCGCTGTCGCGACATTTTTTAACGAAAAAAAAAATGGCCCAGAAAAAATCAAATTTTTCGCCGATTCTGAATTTTGGGCAAAGTTTGGTGAGTTTTTGAGCATGTTCAGGGGGTCAAATTAGAGTTCAAAGCGCTGAAGAAGAACAATAAAAAAATAAAAATAATAATATTTTTAGCAAAAACAATATAGCCGTTTCCACATTAACAACAAATTATACATCGTTTGAAAGCTCTAAGCCTTCCCGATGCCGCCATGGGGTGGAATCATCATTACGAGCGCTTACGCGCTCGTCACTCCCTATTCCGTCGGGATGCCCCGCCCACTCCCCATAGACTTCCATTGATTTGAGCAGATACAAGCATGGCCCATGTCTGCGGCATGGATTCTCGCGTACGGGACGATGCCAGGAGGGTTTTTGGAGGAATGCAGCGCTTCGCGCTGCTGTTGTCAACAATTAGTGAATGGGCTACGCCCATTCACTAATTGTTGACTATTTCTGTCATAGCAGGAGTAAGTATGCATGATCCATGCCTTCGGCATGGGCTAGTTCACTGTACTTGCCAGGGGCGACGGGGCACCAAACATGCGGGCTGCGCCCGCATGTTTGGTCAGACAGTTGCAACGCTGCCTTCGGCAGTGTTGCGGGAGCAATAGGCCCTCCGCCCTGCTGGGGCTCGGGCCTAATAATCTCATTATTAATCGACAAAAAACAAAGTAAAAAACAAACCTCATTTACAAAGATGTTTTATTAAAGCTGTACATAATAAACACATGAAAACATCACAAACACTCTTCAATGTTATGACAAAAAGTCAACATCTGAATGATTTAACTTTAGTGGTTTTATGCCATCTATTCTTCCCGTGTCAGTGTTGGGCAGGTTAAGTGTCATATTATTACATCTTTGTACATGAAGTGGACACATGAAGTGGACACATGAAGTGGACACATGAAGTGGTTTAACAGCCGGCTTGTTTCCACCGGTCAGATCTGGACAAGAAGAGAACTAGATTCAATGAACGGGCCATTTTATTAGGTACAGCGCTTTACCTCTGCCACGAGGAGACGCTTCACACTTCTGTAGATGTGCCACCACACGCGCCACCACACGTTCCACCACACGCGCCACCACACGCGCCACCACACGCGCCACTCTGAGGAGACAACAACACAACATTAGGACTGACAACACTTGCCCCGGGGCAGCTGCGGCCACAGAGTTTACACTGTATTTATAACACACATGTGAGTGTTCATGTCTCAACCAGGAGGTGGCAGTGCAGCAGCAGGTAAAAGAAGTAGTAGCAGTAGTAGTAGTAGTAGCAGTAGCATTAGCATTAGCGTTAGCGTTAGCGTTAGCATTGGCATTAGCATTAGCATTAGCATTAGCAGTAGTAGCATTAGCATTAGCAATAGTAGCAGTAGCACTGGCATTAGCAGTAGCATTAGTAGTAGTTGCAGTAGCATTAGCATTAGCATTAGCACTAGCAGAACTCACCTCTGGGTGTTTGGCGTTGTGGGAGGAGCAGAGGGACGGGGCGTCGTCTCCCTCGGCGCTCACACTCTCTTCACACCACGAACCGTCGACTGCAACAGACCAAACATTGACCTCATGAGACAAACGGCCCTCAAACGCTGCAGAAGACCTCATCAGCTCAGAGTCACCTTTACCCTCTGACCTCTGACCTCTGAACAAAAGCATTCCAGACGGTCTCAGTGTGTGACACATGTGCTGCTGCCTTTACCACTCCACCACATGTGACGGTTCAAACTTCAGAACGACCAGAAGGGGGCGCAAGGCCGATCTGAGCTTTGTTTCCATACACTCTGACCGTGAAGAAGATTTGTGCCGTGGCGTTCCGGGGCATCAGGCTTTAAGTTCCGGCTTCTCAGACGAGTACCTTCAGATTGAAAATAAGCGTGGCCAATGCGTTTGACACTCACGGAGCGGGTTGTGCCGGTCGCTCTCCTGGTCCAGCTCGTCCTCCGGATGCCCCGCCCTCACGGCGCCCCCCAGCGGTCCGCCCAGGTATCGCCCCGGAGACAGAGAGCCCCGCCCCGACGAGGAGGAGGAGGAGCTACTGCACGAGCCGATGGACATCTGCCGCGTGACGGGAAGGAGGTCACGTGACCGCGGCGGGAGGAAGGAGGCGACGGAGACGGCTCTGGAGTCTGAAGGGGACAGGACAGTTTAAGGAGACAAAATATACAATCTAAACTAAACAAGGAACAAGGACGTGTGGAGTATTTATCAGAACGGGCTGACCTTTGCCGAGGAGGCCACAGTTGACCGCTCTGGAGTCACAGTTGACCGCTCTGGAGTCACAGTTGACCGCTCTGGAGTCACAGTTGACCGCTCTGGAGTCACAGTTGACCGCTCTGGAGTCACAGTTGACGGCTCTGGAGTCACAGTTGACCGCTCTGGAGTCACAGTTGACCGCTCTGGAGTCACAGTTGACCGCTCTGGAGTCACAGTTGACCGCTCTGGAGTCACAGTTGACCGCTCTGGAGTCACAGTTGACCGCTCTGGAGTCGATGGCGGCGTCGCTCGGCTGGATGTCCATAAAAGGTTTGTTTCCGAGTCCCAGAAAAAGTCTCTCCTGCATCCGCACTTCTGCAAACGAAGAACGTGAAATATCTGATGGATCAGCAGCATAAAGCAGGTCTAAACAGGTCTAAAGCAGGTCTAAAGCAGGACTAAAGCTGGTCTAAAGCAGGACTAAAGCAGGACTAAAGCTGGTCTAAAGCTGGTCTAAAGCAGGACTAAAGCAGGACTAAAGCAGGTCTAAAACAGGTCTAAAGCAGGTCTAAAGCAGGACTAAAGCTGGTCTAAAGCAGGACTAAAGCAGGACTAAAGCTGGTCTAAAGCTGGTCTAAAGCAGGACTAAAGCTGGTCTAAAGCTGGTCTAAAGCAGGTCTAAAGCAGGTCTAAAGCAAGTCTAAAGCAGGACTAAAGCAGGTCTAAAGCAGGTCTAAAGCAGGTCTAAAGCAGGTCTAAAGCAGGACTAAAGCAGGTCTAAAGCAGGTCTAAAGCAGGTCTAAAGCAGGTCTAAAGCAGGTCTAAAGCAGGACTAAAGCAGGACTAAAGCAGGTCTAAAGCAGGTCTAAAGCAGGACTAAAGCAGGACTAAAGCAGGTCTAAAGTAGGTCTAAAGCTGGTCTAAAGCTGGTCTAAAGCAGGTCTAAAGCAGGTCTAAAGCAGGTCTAAAGCAGGACTAAAGCAGGTCTAAAGCAGGACTAAAGCAGGTCTAAAGCAGGTCTAAAGCAGGACTAAAGCAGGTCTAAAGCAGGTCTAAAGCAGGTCTAAAGCAGGTCTAAAGCAGGACTAAAGCAGGACTAAAGCAGGACTAAAGCAGGTCTAAAGCAGGTCTAAAGCAGGAATAAAGCAGGACTAAAGCAGGTCTAAAGCAGGACTAAAGCAGGTCTAAAGCAGGTCTAAAGCAGGTCTAAAGCAGGACTAAAACAGGGTTCAAACCCAGACTTTACCTTTGTTCCTGAGAGCCTGGTCCCAGAGGATCCTCTCCAGGTCCCTGGTCCAGTCGTCCTTCAGGCCCCTACTCTCCGCCTGCAGAGTGTATGTGTCCTGGCTCTTTCTCTTTCTGAACCAGATCTCGAAGCAGAGGCCGCTGTCCCCGGAGTTCTGCGTCAGGCCGATGTCGCATGTCTGAAACACAAAAATGTACTGGATTAAAAGTACTGCAGCCAAATTTGCTCTCTGCAGTGTAAAGTAGTAGTTTTTGCTTTCACTTTGACACAGATCGAAATGAAACACGTGTGGAGAGCGTCGTTTGTCGTCTGCTGATCTGAAACCAGTGCCTCAATTGTAGTTTACAAGCAGTTCAAAAAGTCGCTTTAACAGTCTAAAGGTGGGAGATATATATCGTAAAATGTATGATATTTTAATTGTTCTTCTGGAGGTATGCAAAATTGGAGTGGATTGTTTGTAATTAAATCTATTTAAAATGAGCTAAGTTGACATATAATAATAGTATAAAGGGATATTTCAACCTCTCCTCCTCTCCTTGAACCGACACCTTAACGTGGTGGAGGGGTTTGAGTGCCCGAATGTTCCCGGGAGCTATGTTGTCAGGGGCTTCAAGGCCCTGGTAGGGTCTCCCAAGGCAAACAGGTCCTAGGTGACGGGTCAGACAAAGATCGGTTCAGAAGCCTCTTATGATGACAACAAAAGCAAGGCCGTTTACGTCGCCCGGATCGGTGTCACCGGGGCCCCATCCTGGAGCCAGGCCTGGGATGGGTGCTCGATGGCGAGCGCCTGGTGGCCGGGTCTTACCCCGCGGGGCCCGGCCGGGCACAGCCCGAAGGAGCGACGTGGGGCCGCCCTCCCATGGGCCCACCACCCGCAGGAGGATCCATAAGGGGCCGGTGCAGAGAGATCTGGGCGGCAGTCGACGGCAGGGGCCTCGGCGACCAGATCTCCAGACACAGAGACTAACTCTGGGGATATGGAATGTCACCTCGCTGGGGGGGAAAGAGCCTGAGGTTGTGCGGGAGGTTGAGCGATACCGACTAGACATAGTCGGCCTCACCTCCACGCACAGTTTGGGCTCTGGAACCCATCTCCTCGAGAGGGGCTGGACGCTCCACTTCTCTGGTGTTGCCCGCGGGGAGAGGCGACGGGCTGGTGTGGGCTTGCTTATAGCCCCTCAGCTCAGTCGCCACGTGTTGGAGTTTACCCCGGTGAACGAGAGGGTCGCGTCCCTCCGCCTTCGGGTGAGGGACAGGTCTCTCACTGTTGTGGCGGCCTACGGGCCGAACAGCAGTGCAGAGTACCCAGTCTTCTTGCAGTCCTTGGGAGGAGTACTAGACAGTGCACCGACCGAGGACTCCGTTGTTCTACTGGGGGACTTCAACGCCCACGTGGGCAATGACAGTGACACCTGGGGAGGGGTGATCGGGAAGAACGGCTTCCTGTGTTCCATGTTCTCCACCTCCATTGTTGATGCGGCTGCTCGGAGCTGTGGTCGCAAGGTCTCCGGTGCCTGTCGTGGCGGCAACCCCCGAACCCGGTGGTGGACACCGGAAGTAAGGGATGCCGTCAGACTGAAGAAGGTGGCCTATCAGGCCACTCTGGCTTGTGGGTCTCCGGAGGTCATCGACAGGTATCGGCAGGCCAAGCGAGCCGCGGCTCGTGCTGTCGCAGAGGCAAAAACCCGGGCCTGGGAGGAGTTCGGGGAAGCCATTGAGGAGGACTATCGGTCGGCACCAAAGAGTCTGGCGCCTCAGGAGGGGGAAGCAGTGCCTCACCAACACCGTTTACGGTGAGATCCGCCCTGAGTACCTAAAGTATCTGGATGTTGTAGGACTGTCTTGGTTGACACGTCTCTGCAACATCACGTGGCGGTCGGGGACCGTGCCTCTGGACTGGCAGACCGGGGTGGTGGTCCCTCTGTTCAAAAAGGGGGACCAGAGGGTGTGTTCCAACTACAGAGGGATCACACTCCTCAGCCTCCCGGGTAAGGTCTATTCCAAGGTACTGGAGAGGAGAATCCGACCGACAGTCGAACCTCGGATTCTGGAGGAGCAGAGTGGTTTTCGTCCCGGTCGTGCAACACTGGACCAGCTCTATACCCTCCATCGGGTGCTCGAGGGTTCATGGGAGTTCGGCCAACCAGTCCGCATGTGCTTTGTGGATCTGGAGAAGGCTTTCGACCGTGTCCCTCGGGGTGTCCTTTGGGGGGTGCTCCGGGAGTACGGGGTCCGGGGCCCTTTGCTCAGGGCTGTCCGGTCCCTGTATGACCGGAGCAGGAGCTGTGTTCGGATTGCCGGCAGTAAGTCAGACCTGTTCCCAGTGCATGTTGGACTCCGCCAGGGCTGCCCTTTGTCACCGGTTCTGTTCATAGTTTTTATGGACAGAATTTCTAGGCGCAGTCAGGGGTCGGAGGGTGTCCGGTTTGGGGACCACAGGATTCCATCTCTGCTGTTTGCAGACGATGTTGTCCTGATGGCTTTATCAAACCCGGACCTGCAACATGCACTGGGACGGTTTGCAGCCGAGTGTGAAGCGGCTGGGATGAGAATCAGCACCTCCAAATCCGAGGCCATGGTTCTCGACCGGAAAAGGTGGCTTGCCCTCTCCAGGTGGGTGGGGTGTCCTTGCCCCAAGTGGAGGAGTTCAAGTATCTCAGGGTCTTGTTCACGAGTGAGGGAAGGATGGAGCGTGAGATCGACAGGCGGATCGGTGCAGCGGCTGCAGTGATGCAGTCGCTGCATCGGACCGTTGTGGTGAAGAGGGAGCTGAGCCGAAAGGCAAAGCTCTCGATTTACAGGTTGGTCTACGTTCCTACCCTCACCTATGGTCATGAGCTTTGGGTAATGACCGAAAGAACAAGATTGCGGATACAAGCGGTCGAAATGAGTTTCCTCCGCCGTGTGCCTGGGCGCTCTCTTACAGATAAGGTGAGGAGCTCGGCCACACGGGGGGAACTCGGAGTAGAGCTGCTCCTCCACGTCGAGAGGAGCCAGCTGAGGTGGCTCGAGCGTCTGTTCCGGATGCCTCCTGGGCGCCTCCCTCGGGAGGTGTCTCAGGCATGTCCCACCCGGAAGAGGCCCCGGGGAAGACCCAGGACACGCTGGAGAGACTATGTCTCTCGACTGGCCTGGGAACGCCTCGGGATCCCCCCGGAGGAGTTGGAGGAAGTGTTTGGGGAGGAGGAAGTCTGGGAGTCCCTGCTCAGACTGCTGCCCCCGCGACCCGGCCCCGGATAAGCGGCAGAAAATGGATGGATGGATGGATGGATATTTCAACCCATTAACTTTCACTAGACTTTTACAGACACATTTGAGCACATTCCTGATCCTTTGTCAAAATATCGTCTGAATATCGTTGGCGATGTCGCCCAACCCCCTGTCAGTCTACAATTTGAGGTCTGACGTTCATCAATTGGACCATTGACAAACCAGGTCCTGACACACCAGGTCCTGACAAACCAGGTCCTGACAAACCAGGTCCTCACAAACCAGGCCCTCACAAACCAGGTCCTCACAAACCAAGTCCTGACAAACCAGATCCTGACATACCAGATCCTGACATACCAGGTCCTCACAAACCAGGTCCTGACACACCAGGTCCTCAAAAACCAGGTCCTGACACACCAGGTCCTGACACACCAGGTCCTCACAAACCAGGTCCTGACAAACCAGGTCCTGAGTAACCAGGTCCTGACAAACCAGGTCCTCACAAACCAGGTCCTGACAAACCAGGTCCTCACAAACCAGGCCCTCACAAACCAGGTCCTCACAAACCAAGTCCTGACAAACCAGATCCTGACATACCAGATCCTGACATACCAGGTCCTCACAAACCAGGTCCTGACACACCAGGTCCTCAAAAACCAGGTCCTGACACACCAGGTCCTGACACACCAGGTCCTCACAAACCAGGTCCTGAGTAACCAGGTCCTGACAAACCAGGTCCTCACAAACCAGATCCTCACAAGCCAGGTCCTCACAAACCAGATCCTCACAAACCAGGTCCTGACAAACCAGGTCCTGAGTAACCAGGTCCTGACAAACCAGGTCCTCACAAACCAGATCCTCACAAGCCAGGTCCTCACAAACCAGATCCTCACAAACCAGGTCCTGACAAACCAGGTCCTGACAAACCAGGTCCTGACAAACCAGGTCCTGACAAACCAGGTCCTCACACACCAGGTCCTGACACACCAGGTCCTGACAAACCAGGTCCTGACAAACCAGGACTCAGCAGTGACACATGTCTGGATTTCCTCTGTTGCACAGTCACTTTTCTTGTGGATTTTCTCTGACCTTGTTTTGTAACAGCTGAAGAGTCAGTGTACATCATCACTCTCTGATGCCACAGGACGTTTCTCAATCCAGTACTGCAGAAATATGTGTACTTCTGCAGACGTGTGCGTACAAGTCTGACCTGATTGTGAACCAATTTGTAGAGAAATAAAAATGTATTATGTGTTGTACACATATGTGGACGCCGGGTCCTAGGAAGCTATGTAAAAAAGTCACATGACATTAAGACTTATCTGGAGGAAAATTAAACTGGGAAAAAATCCCTTCCTGTCCTTTGGGATTTGAGAGGAAAAATCATCTTTCATCTAATCATCTAACTTTCACTAGACTTTTACAGACACATTTGAGCACATTCCTGATCCTTTGTCAAAATATCGTCTGACTATCGTTGGCGATGTCGACCAACCCCCTGTCAGTCTATAATTTGAGGTCAGACGTTCATCCATTGGACCATTGACAAACCAGGTCCTGACAAACCAGGTCCTGACACACCAGGTCCTCACAAACCAGGTCCTGACAAACCAGGTCCTGACACACCAGGTCCTTACAAACCAGGTCCTGACAAACCAGGTCCTGACACACCAGGTCCTTACAAACCAGGTCCTAACATACCAGGTCCTGACACACCAGGTCCTCACAAACCAGGTCCTGACACACCAGGTCCTCACAAACCAGGTCCTGACACACCAGGTCCTCACAAACCAGGTCCTGACACACCAGGTCCTCACAAACCAGGTCCTGACACACCAGGTCCTCACAAACCAGGTCCTAACATACCAGCTCCTGACACCAGGTCCTCACAAACCAGGTCCTGACACACCAGCTCCTGACACACCAGGTCCTCACAAACCAGGTCCTGACACACCAGGTCCTGACACACCAGGTCCTCAAAAACCAGGTCCTGACACACCAGGTCCTGACACACCAGGTCCTCACAAACCAGGTCCTGAGTAACCAGGTCCTGACAAACCAGGTCCTGACACACCAGGTCCTGACACACCAGGTCCTGACACACCAGGTCCTCACAAACCAGGTCCTGAGTAACCAGGTCCTGACAAACCAGGTCCTGACAAACCAGGTCCTGAGTAACCAGGTCCTGACAAACCAGGTCCTGACAAACCAGGTCCTGACAAACCAGGTCCTCACACACCAGGTCCTGACAAACCAGGACTCAGCAGTGACACATGTCTGGATTTCCTCTGTTGCACAGTCACTTTTCTTGTGGATTTTCTCTGACCTTGTTTTGTAACAGCTGAAGAGTCAGTGTACATCATCACTCTCTGATGCCACAGGACGTTTCTCAATCCAGTACTGCAGAAATATGTGTACTTCTGCAGACGTGTGCGTACAAGTCTGACCTGATTGTGAACCAATTTGTAGAGAAATAAAAATGTATTATGTGTTGTACACATATGTGGACGCCGGGTCCTAGGAAGCTATGTAAAAAAGTCACATGACATTAAGACTTATCTGGAGGAAAATTAAACTGGGAAAAATCCCTTCCTGTCCTTTGGGATTTGAGAGGAAAAATCACCACCTCTGCAAAATAGAAGAAAACAAAAATAAAAATAAAACTAAAAGATCTGCAAGAAAAAGGAAAATTAGGCCAAGAAAGGGAGTCTGCAAATGCCACTCGAAATGAAAAAGATAAGAAGAGAAATGAATGCTCTGACCTCACAGGAAATAGAAAAGAAAATGCTCTTTATTATGAGAGTGGATCAAAATGTTCTAAATTGTGATCCTGGAAAGGGTTAAGCTGAAAGAACAATTTTTAAAATACGGGAAAAGTGATGTAATCAATCAACATTTACAGCAAATCCTTTTATAAAAACCTTTATCTGGAATTTCAGGAGATAAAGAGGAGGATATAAATTCCTTTCTGGACCATCAATCTGCCTGTGATGTCAAAAGAACAAAATAAAAGATGAGGAAATACAGTAAATCTCCAGGAGCAATGGGTTCACCTCAGAGTGGTATAAAGCTCTAAAGACACACCTCAGAGTGGTATAAAGCTCTAAAGACACACCTCAGAGTGGTATAAAGCTCTAAAGACACACCTCAGAGTGGTATAAAGCTCTAAAGACACATCTCAGAGTGGTATAAAGCTCTAAAGACACACCTCAGAGTGTATAAAGCTCTAAAGACACACCTCAGAGTGGTATAAAGCTCTAAAGACACACCTCAGAGTGGTATAAAGCTCTAAAGACACACCTCAGAGTGGTATAAAGCTCTAAAGACACATCTCAGAGTGGTATAAAGCTCTAAAGACACACCTCAGAGTGGTATAAAGCTCTAAAGACACACCTCAGAGCGGTATAAAGCTCTAAAGACACACCTCAGAGTGGTATAAAGCTCTAAAGACACACCTCAGAGTGGTATAAAGCTCTAAAGACACATCTCAGAGTGGTATAAAGCTCTAAAGACACACCTCAGAGTGGTATAAAGCTCTAAAGACACACCTCAGAGCGGTATAAAGCTCTAAAGACACACCTCAGAGTGGTATAAAGCTCTAAAGACACATCTCAGAGTGGTATAAAGCTCTAAAGACACACCTCAGAGCGGTATAAAGCTCTAAAGACACATCTCAGAGTGGTATAAAGCTCTAAAGACACACCTCAGAGCGGTATAAAGCTCTAAAGACACATCTCAGAGTGGTATAAAGCTCTAAAGACACACCTCAGAGCGGTATAAAGCTCTAAAGACACATCTCAGAGTGTATAAAGCTCTAAAGACACACCTCAGAGCGGTATAAAGCTCTAAAGACACATCTCAGAGTGGTATAAAGCTCTAAAGACACACCTCAGAGTGTATAAAGCTCTAAAGACACATCTCAGAGTGGTATAAAGCTCTAAAGACACATCTCAGAGTGGTATAAAGCTCTAAAGACACACCTCAGAGTGGTATAAAGCTCTAAAGACACATCTCAGAGTGGTATAAAGCTCTAAAGACACACCTCAGAGTGTATAAAGCTCAAAAGACACATCTCAGAGTGGTATAAAGCTCTAAAGACACACCTCAGAGCGGTATAAAGCTCTAAAGACACACCTCAGAGCGGTATAAAGCTCTAAAGACACACCTCAGAGTGGTATAAAGCTCTAAAGACACATCTCAGAGTGGTATAAAGCTCTAAAGACACACCTCAGAGCGGTATAAAGCTCTAAAGACACACCTCAGAGTGGTATAAAGCTCTAAAGACACACCTCAGAGTGTATAAAGCTCTAAAGACACATCTCAGAGTGGTATAAAGCTCTAAAGACACACTTACTCCTTTACTTTTGACAACTTTTAATCTGCACTTAATAAAACTCCTCCCCTCCAAGTGTGAAAGAGGCCATCATATCCCTGAGACCGAAAGAAGGACCGACTGGACTGTGCCTCATATAGACCTATTTCTATCCTGAAAAACTACTTTATTCCATTTCATTCAGTAACTGTAGTAGCAGTGATAGTAGCAGTAGCAGTAACTGTAGTAGCAGTAACAGTATGCGCAGTACCTTGAAGGACTGCTTGTACTCGTACGTCTCGTTGCCGACCTCCGTCTTCCTGGTTTTACTGAACAGAACCAGCTCTTGGAAGAGGAAAACGTGGCGGAAACACTTCTTCTTCCTGAAGGTGACCAAGAACTCTTCCTGTCGGATGAGCGCCCCCTGCTCCTTCAAGTTCACCTGCAGCAGAGAAGGAGCTTTACCATCAGGCCAGTTTCCATGGATGCGAAAGCATCCCCCATTGAAACATCATGTATTTACACAGAGGAATCCCAATGAGAACCCTGTAAACAACAAATACAGATGTAACAAACAAACAAACAGGATATGAAGATGAAATGCCAATAAAACATTCAACAAAATAATCATTAATAATAGTCATATTTAACCAGTGCTTTGAATTTATTAAAAAGCATCAAATCATGTCCGCCTCAGGGCAGCTGTGGCTCCTGAAGTGAGTGAAGTGAACAAGCTTTTAAAATGGTAAAACAAACTCCAAGGCCTTTAAGAACGATATTGTTAAGTGTTCTAATCTGGAAGCCACCGGCAGTGACAGTGTTGGGAAAGTGGCTTCATGAACTGGGAAAGTGGCTTCATGAACTGGGAAAGTGGCTTCATGAACTGGGAAAGTGGCTTCATGAACAGGGAAAGTTGCTTCATGAACTGGGAAAGTGGCTTCATGAACTGGGAAAGTGGCTTCATGAACTGGGAAAGTTGTTTCATGAACTGGGAAAGTGGCTTCATGAACAGGGAAAGTGGCTTCATGAACTGGGAAAGTGGCTTCATAAAGTGGGAAAGTGGCATCATGAACAGGGAAAGTGGCTTCATGAACTGGGAAAGTGGCTTCATGAACAGGGAAAGTTGCTTCATGAACTGGGAAAGTGGCTTCATGAATTGGGAAAGTGGCTTCATGAACTGGGAAAGTGGCTTCATAAAGTGGGAAAGTGGCTTCATGAACTGGAAAAGTTGCTTCATGAACTGGGAAAGTGGCTTCATGAACAGGGAAAGTGGCTTCATGAACTGGGAATGTTGCTTCATGAACTGGGAAAGTGGCTTCAGAAAGTGGCTTCATGAACAGGGAAAGTGGCTTCATGAACTGGGAAAGTGGCTTCATGAACAGGGAAAGTTGCTTCATGAATTGGGAAAGTGGCTTCATGAACTGGGAAAGTGGCTTCATAAAGTGGGAAAGTGGCTTCATGAACTGGAAAAGTTGCTTCATGAACTGGGAAAGTGGCTTCATGAACAGGGAAAGTGGCTTCATGAACTGGGAAAGTTGCTTCATGAACTGGGAAAGTGGCTTCATAAAGTGGGAAAGTGGCTTCATGAACTGAAAAAGTTGCTTCGTGAACTGGAAAAGTGGCTTCATGAACAGGGAAAGTTGCTTCATTAACTGGGAAAGTGGCTTCATGAACTGGGAAAGTGGCTTCATAAAGTGGGAAAGTGGCTTCATGAACTGGAAAAGTTGCTTCATGAACTGGGAAAGTGGCTTCATGAACTGGGAAAGTGGCTTGTGGCTTCATGAACTGGGAAAGTGGCTTCAAGAACAGGGAAAGTTGCTTCATGAACTGGGAAAGTGGCTTCATGAACTGGGAAAGTGGCTTCATGAACTGGGAAAGTTGCTTCATGAACTGGGAAAGTTGCTTCATGAACTGGGAAAGTGGCTTCATGAACAGGGAAAGTGGCTTCATGAACTGGGAAAGCTGCTTCATAAAGTGGGAAAGTGGCTTCATGAACTGGAAAAGTTGCTTCATGAACTGGGAAAGTGGCTTCATGAACAGGGAAATTTGCTTCATGAACTGGGAAAGTGGCTTCATGAACTGGGAAAGTGGCTTCATAAAGTGGGAAAGTGGTTTCATGAACTGGAAAAGTTGCTTCATGAACTGGGAAAGTGGCTTCATGAACAGGGAAAGTGGCTTCATGAACTGGGAAAGTTGCTTCATGAACTGGGAAAGTGGCTTCATGAACAGGGAAAGTTGCTTCATGAACTGGGAAAGTGGCTTCATGAACTGGGAAAGTGGCTTCATAAAGTGGGAAAGTTGCTTCATGAACTGGGAAAGTTGCTTCATGAACTGGGAAAGTGGCTTCATGAACAGGGAAAGTGGCTTCATGAACTGGGAAAGCTGCTTCATAAAGTGGGAAAGTGGCTTCATGAACTGGAAAAGTTGCTTCATGAACTGGGAAAGTGGCTTCATGAACAGGGAAATTTGCTTCATGAACTGGGAAAGTGGCTTCATGAACTGGGAAAGTGGCTTCATAAAGTGGGAAAGTGGTTTCATGAACTGGAAAAGTTGCTTCATGAACAGGGAAAGTGGCTTCATGAACAGGGAAAGTGGCTTCATGAACTGGGAAAGTTGCTTCATGAACTGGGAAAGTGGCTTCATGAACAGGGAAAGTTGCTTCATGAACTGGGAAAGTGGCTTCATGAACTGGGAAAGTGGCTTCATAAAGTGGGAAAGTGGCTTCATGAACTGGAAAAGTTGCTTCATGAGCAGGGAAAGTAGCTTCATGAACTGGGAAAGTGGCTTCATGAACTGGGAAAGTGGCTTCATAAAGTGGGAAAGTGGCTTCATGAACTGGAAAAGTTGCTTCATGAACCGGGAAAGTGGCTTCATGAACAGGGAAAGTTGCTTCATGAACTGGGGAAGTGGCTTCATGAACTGGGAAAGTGGCTTCATGAAATGGGAAAGTTGCTTCATGAACTGGGAAAGTGGCTTCATGAACAGGGAAATTTGCTTCATGAACTGGGAAAGTGGCTTCATGAACTGGGAAAGTGGCTTCATAAAGTGGGAAAGTGGTTTCATGAACTGGAAAAGTTGCTTCATGAACTGGGAAAGTGGCTTCATGAACAGGGAAAGTGGCTTCATGAACTGGGAAAGTTGCTTCATGAACTGGGAAAGTGGCTTCATGAACAGGGAAAGTTGCTTCATGAACTGGGAAAGTGGCTTCATGAACTGGGAAAGTGGCTTCATAAAGTGGGAAAGTGGCTTCATGAACTGGAAAAGTTGCTTCATGAACTGGGAAAGTGGCTTCATGAGCAGGGAAAGTAGCTTCATGAACTGGGAAAGTGGCTTCATGAACTGGGAAAGTGGCTTCATGAACTGAGAAAGTGGCTTCATAAAGTGGGAAAGTGGCTTCATGAAGTGGGAAAGTGGCTTCATGAACTGGGAAAGTGGCTTCATGAAATGGGAAAGTGGCTTCATGAACTGGGAAAGTGGCTTCATGAACAGGGAAAGTTGCTTCATGAACTTGGAAAGTGGCTTCATGAACTGGGAAAGTGGCTTCATGAACAGGGAAAGTTGCTTCATGAACTGGGAAAGTGGCTACATGAACTGGGAAAGTGGCTTCATAAAGTGGGAAAGTGGCTTCATGAACTGGAAAGGTTGCTTCATGTACTGGGAAAGTGGCTTCATGAACTGGGAAAGTGGCTTCATGAACTGGGAAAGTGGCTTCATGAACTGGGAAAGTGGCTTCTTGAACTGGGAAAGTGGCTTCATGAACAGGGAAAGTGGCTTCATGAACTGAGAAAGTGGCTTCATGAAATGGGAAAGTTGCTTCATGAACTGGGAAAGTGGCTTCATGAACAGGGAAAGTTGCTTCATGAACTTGGAAAGTGGCTTCATGAACTGGGAAAGTGGCTTCATGAACAGGGAAAGTTGCTTCATGAACTGGGAAAGTGGCTACATGAACTGGGAAAGTGGCTTCATTAAGTGGGAAAGTGGCTTCATGAACTGGAAAAGTTGCTTCATGTACTGGGAAAGTGGCTTCATGAACTGGGAAAGTGGCTTCATGAACTGGGAAAGTGGCTTCTTGAACTGGGAAAGTGGCTTCATGAACAGGGAAAGTGGCTTCATGAACTGGGAAAGTGGCTTCATGAACTGGGAAAGTGGCTTCATGAACTGGGAAAGTGGCTTCATAAAGTGGGAAAGTTGCTTCATGAACTGGGAAAGTGGCTTCATGAACTGGGAAAGTGGCTTCATAAAGTGGGAAAGTGGCTTCATGAACTGGAAAAGTTGCTTCATGAACTTAACTACCTGCTTCTTAACCCTGAACAAACCGAGGTCTATGTGCTGGTCCTAAACATCTGCGAGACGCTTTATCTGAGCAGATAGTCACACTGGACAATGTCAGTGAAGCCTCCACTTCTACTGTAAGAAAGTCTTATTAGACCAGGAGCTCTCATTTAAAGCTCATATAAATCAAGCCTGTAAAACAGACTATTTCCATTTGCGTAATATAGATAAAATCAGAAGAATCCTGCCTAAAAGCGATGCTGAACAACTTATCATGCATTTGTAACGACTAGATTAGACTATAACTCCTGCTCACAGCGTGTCCTAAAAGCTCCATAAAAAGTCTCTTCACTGGCTCCTGTCCAGTTTAGAATCACATTTAAACTCCTTCTCCTGACTTGCAAAGCCATAAATTACTTTGATGAATGATTTTGGAAATTTTAAGAAAATTGGCACAAAATTCCACTTTGGCATCCCGATCAAAAAAGTAAATAAGATCCATGTCATATTTGTTACGGCGTAGCCATAGCGATGACAGAAACCTCCCATGTTATTCAAATGGGAAAATGGCCAAATCTGTGAGATTGAAACTTTATACTTCTACGAACTTCTCCTTGGGCGTTAGCCCGATTAACCTGAAATTTGGAGTGGATCAAAAGTTATACAAATCTTTTAAAAATGACTGTCTTTGTGAGCCGCAAAATGTTCTCTTTATTTGAAAAGCAAAGGGAAGAAGACGCGACATCGTCGCAGATTCAGCAGTAGATGTAATAAAAGCACAATCCCTCCTCTTGCGGCGTGGCGAGGGCCAATCATCGCCGCTTGCGGCTATATTTAATTATTATTATTTATTTATTTTTAATTTAGTTTTTTTTTTAAACATTCTCATTATTATTATTTTCAACTTTATGAATAAACTGGTCATTTTCCACCATCTAAAGTGTGTGGTGGTCACAGACTCTGCCCCCCACACTTACGTCACACTGCTGGATGGCGTCCATGGCGAGCAGGTTGTTCCCGTGCCTCAGCTGAAACTGCACCACCTCCAGAGCCTGGCGCACCTCGTCCAGTGCCCCCTGGTGTTGGGGCCCGCACTCGCACAGCACGTCCCGGAGCAGGAGGCCGTACTTACTGATCCTCTGCACCGGCTTCAGGAGATACGACCACAGATCCATGCGGTCGCCCAGACGCAGCTGCTTCTGCTGTTGGGACACGACCAGAACAACAACGCTTTATGCATTTATTTAATCATTTATGTCATCAAACCAGTGATTAAAAGGTTTAAAACGGGAAGAGGGTCAAACGTAGGCGGGACTTCCTGATGAGAAAGTGTTGTTGGTTTCACCAGAAACTAAACCTCTTTGTTTACTCGCAGTCCTTAAATGGGCTGTCAGCCTCCTATTGTCCCTGGCTCACTCTCTCTCCTCCTGTGTAACTGATGAGCATCAGAATGCTCTGGGCGTCGACCTTTCCAGGGATTCAAAATTCCATTATAAACGACCTGAAGGTTGAATCTTAAACCGTTCCTATTTAATGATGTGATGGTGTTTCTTTTTGAACACTTTTTGCCTCTTTAACACTTTCTCTTCATCTTTTGTCCTGCTCAGAATCTTCTCACGGTCTTTGATAAAGTGATTTGTGTCTTTAAGATCTGCGGTTCTACAGTTGATTGTTCCACGTTAGAGTTTAGAGTTTGTTTTTGGTTCTCACCTTGAAGAAGTCTTTTCCGTGGGCGACGAGCAGCCGGTCAGACACAGGTTTGTTCTTGCTGTAGAGCGCGTACAAGGCAAAACTGTCCCTCTGGAAGACAGGAGAGGAGAGACATTCAGCAGAGCGTACAAGGCAAAGCTGTCCCTCTGGAAGACACGAGAGGAGAGACATTCAGCGTTCTGTTTGAGGAAATATGTTGATTGTCTTTTAAACATTTGTCATGAAAACTGCTCGTGCTGCGTCTGAGAGCGAAAACAGAATCGTTTGAATCGGAGCATTTTTAGAATTATCACATTTCCACTTTATTATTAGGCCCGAGGCCTATTAGTCCCGTAAGGCCGCGCGAAGCACGGCTGCGAAAGTGCGCACAAAATTGAGCGCGAAGCGCTCACCCACTTCCAAACACTCACTAACGCACTCCTCCACTCATGCACGCCCCGTGCAGACTAATTAGTAGTAGGAAAATGGAACATTGCCGTTGTAAAAAGGGGCGAAGCCCGTGCAAAAGTGCGCACTAAACGAGCACTTTACATTGGGATGTAAAGCACTCATTTGCGACAAGTAGCTCACGAATACGTTCCCCATCTCTTTCATGTTCCGTGCATATAAGCATGTAATGCAAAAATTGAACATTATTACTGTATAGAGGGCCAAAAACACAAAGTGGGCGGAGCCCACTCAAAATTAACGAAAGTACCCGTCAGTGACCATTGACCCACACCATGAGGAGGTTCTTCTTCTTCTTCTTCTTCTTCTTCTTCTTCTTCTTCTTCTTCTTCTTCTTCTTCTTCTTCTTCTTCTTCTTCTTCTTCTTCTTCTTCTTCTTCTTCTTCTTCTTCTTCTTCTTCTTCTTCTTCTTCTTCTTCTTCTTCTTCTTCTTCTTCTTCTTCTTCTTCTTCTTCTTCTTCTTCTTCTTCTTCTTCTTCTTCTTCTTCTTCTTCTTCTTCTTCTTCTTCTTCTTCTTCTTCTTCTTCTTCTTCTTCTTCTTCTTCTTCTTCTTCTTCTTCTTCTTCTTCTTCTTCTTCTTCTTCTTCTTCTTCTTCTTCTTCTTCTTCTTCTTCTTCTTCTTCTTCTTCTTCTTCTTCTTCTTCTTCTTCTTCTTCTTCTTCTTCTTCTTCTTCTTCTGACCAACCCCCCTATTTTTCACCCAGTGAACATTGACGAAAAGTCACAAAAATTTGCACACCTCTAAAAATCGTGCCTCTCTACATTCTGGCTATTTCCCTTTTCTAAAATAAAAAAGTTGGCGCGTCAGCGCCCCCAAATGTACCAAAAATGCATTGAGAGATGGGAAATGACCCCAACAATTTTTTATCGTAGAATCATGAAATTTGGCGCAGAGGTAGATGGTGACAAGAGAAGTAAAAAATATTATTACAGCAACACCATCCACCCAAACAAATGTCGGCCATATTGGTTCAAAAATGGCTAAGCATGACTCGGAGTTTTTCCAAACGTCGTACTTTTACGAACTCCTCACAGGGCGTTGGCCCTAAAAAGCTGAAATTTGGTGAAAATGGTACTGAGGAGTGGGACATCAAAAGTTATTCAAATTACATTGATACCTGTCACGGTCTCTGTGCAGTGAAGCCGCAAACTGTAGCTAGAATTTCAGAAATCTCCCAAATTTAACATTTCTGCCGTTTGCGCAGATAAAGTCTGAATTGCGTCAAATTAGAATCAGTTGTTAAACTCTTTGCCCTAAACCTACTTGAAGTGAAATAAATTAATTTGGCGCTACAGCGCCCCCTACAGATTTAATATGGAGGTTAAATGTTTAGTTTTGCGAAATTATATGAAATTTGACACAAAACTCAATTTTGGCATCCACATCAAAAAAGTCAGTGAGACCCATGTCATAATTGTTATGGCTTTGCCGTAGCGATGACCAAAACCTCCCATGTTATTCCAAAGGGGAAATCGCCAGAACATGTTTACACTTTAGACTTTCATGAACTCCTCCCAGGGCGTTAGCCCTATTAACCTGAAATTTGGTGAGACTCATCTTCAGGTGTGGACCATCAAAAGTTATCCACATTTTTATTCAAAGAGTCACGGTGTCTGTGCGGCAAAGCCGCACATTTTGCCAAGAATTCAAAATAAAATTGCTTTTTGATGGTAAAACAAAGGGGAGAAGATGTGACAGCGTCACAGATTCAGCAGTAGAAGTAATAAAAGGACAATTGTGGCGCGTCAGCACCCCCTCCTCTTGCGGCGTGGCGGCGGCGTGGTGAGGGACGATCATTGCCGCTTGCGGCAATATTTATTATTATTATTACTATTATTATTAGGCCCGAGTGCCACAAGATGGAGAGAGGCCTATTAGTTCCACTGTAGTAGTAGTTGTAGTAGTAGCAGTGGTTGTAGTAGTAGCAGTGGTTGTAGTAGTAAAAGTAGTTGTAGTAGTAGCAGTGGTTGTAGTAGTAGTAGTGGTTTTAGTAGTAGCAGTGGTTGTAGTAGCAGTGGTTGTAGTAGTAGTAGTAGTAGTAGTAGTAGTAGTAGTAGTAGTAGTAGTAATAGTAGTAGCAGTAGCCATAGTAGTAGCAGTAGTAGTAGTAGTAGCAGTAGTAGTAGTAGTAGTAGTAGTAGTAGTAGTAGTAGTAGTAGTAGCAGTGGTTGTAGTAGTAGCGGTAGTTGTAGTAGTAGCAGTGATTGTAGTAGTAGCAGTGGTTGTAGTAGTAGCAGTGGTTGTAGTAGTAGTAGTACTAGTAGTAGTAGTAGTAGTAGTAGTAGTAGCAGTGGTTGTAGTAGTAGCAGTGGTTGTAGTAGTAGTAGTGGTGGTAGTTGTAGTAGTAGCAGTGATTGTAGTAGTAGCAGTGGTTGTAGTAGTAGCAGTGGTTGTAGTAGTAGTAGTACTAGTACTAGTAGTAGTAGTAGTAGTAGTAGTAGTAGTAGCAGTGGTTGTAGTAGTAGCAGTGGTTGTAGTAGTAGTAGTAGTAGTGGTTGTAGTAGTAGTAGTAGTAGTAGTAGTAGTAGTAGTAGTAGTAGTAGTAGTAGTAGTAGTAGTAGTAGCAGTGGTTGTAGTAGTAGTAGTGGTTGTAGTAGTAGCAGTGGTTGTAGTAGTAGTAGTGGTTGTAGTAGTAGCAGTGGTTGTAGTAGTAGCAGTGGTTGTAGTAGTAAGATAAGATATTCCTTTATTGTCCCAATTGGGGAAATTTCATTGGTGCAACGCAGGTAGATCCAGAGGTAGATCCAGAAGAACAGATCACTTATAGGAAGTCTGAAAAACACTTTCAGTAGAAGATCTCCTATAAGTAAATAAAAACTCCCATAGACAAATAAATAAATAAATACCATTGCATGTGATCCCGACAGTAATTGCACATGAATATGTGTCACGACAGCACATAGACTGCACATGAATTTCACAGTAATTGCACATGAATTCCAACAGAAATTGCACATATGACAGAATTGCACATCAGTATTAGGTTAGGTCAGTATTGCGACGGGATAACGTGACGATCTCCGGGGGGCGGGGCCAGAGCCGAGGGACTCAGAGCCAAGACACATCGCAACGACACGACGAAAACACTCAATCCAGCCGAATAAAGTCAAAACAAGTTAATATAAAGCGATTCCAGTGCGTGTCCTGATCGTTCGTGAAGTTCCTCTTTCATATA
Source organism: Eucyclogobius newberryi (assembly GCF_026437365.1). Lineage (NCBI taxonomy): Eukaryota > Metazoa > Chordata > Actinopteri > Gobiiformes > Gobiidae > Eucyclogobius > Eucyclogobius newberryi. The sequence continues at coordinate 545,534 of NW_027316134.1, forward strand.
AACGTGTATATAAACGTGTACCGACGACACGCCGTACTTTAGCGCGGCCGGAGGGCACGGGGGGGGCTGGTGGGCTCGCTCGGAGCTAGCTCACGTCACAACAACACAACGAACGCAACGAAAAACGCTCAAATCCAGCCGAAAAAAGTCAAAAACAGTTGAATTAAAAAACTATTCCAGCGCGTGTCCCTATCGTACAGTAAAATAGAAAAAATATACTAACTATATTTACAAAATATAGGAGATAAAGCACAATAAGTGTGAGAAAGAAGAGAGAGCGTTTAGTAGTAGTGGTTGTAGTAGTAGCAGTGATTGTAGTAGTAGCAGTGGTTGTAGTAGTAGCAGTGATTGTAGTAGTAGCAGTGGTTGTAGTAGTAGCAGTGATTGTAGTAGTAGCAGTGGTTGTAGTAGTAGCAGTGGTTGTAGTAGTAGCAGTGATTGTAGTAGTAGCAGTGGTTGTAGTAGTAGCAGTGGTTGTAGTAGTAGCAGTGGTTGTAGTAGTAGTAGTGGTTGTAGTAGTAGCAGTGGTTGTAGTAGTAGTAGTGGTTGTAGTAGTAGCAGTGGTTGTAGTAGTAGTAGTGGTTGTAGTAGTAGCAGTGATTGTAGTAGTAGTAGTCGTTGTAGTAGTGGTTCATTGGTCAAACCCACATGTCGGAGAAAGCAGCGGCCCACTCTGATTGGCTGGTCCACGCAGCGCTCCAGGTCCGGGAGGAAGTGATGTCGGTGGAAGTCGTGTATCTTCTCCAGGTTTGAGAACACCGCCCCCTTCTGGCCCCTGAGCTCCTGCGGCACGTCGGGCCGGTCCAGCTCGGGGCAGTACTGCTCACGCACGAAGCCCAGCGCGCGCACGTACTCTCGCTCTGTGGTCAGGAGCTCGGACAGGATGCAGGTCAGGCGCCTGGGCGGGGCAGGGGCGGGGCAGGGGAGGGAGCACATTTAGACACGGAAAATACAATCAACAGATATCTGCTCATCAAAAACACATGTGTCGAGTCATTCGCTTTAATTTTTGTATCTTTCACAATATTTGATCCTTTTTTTGCATAATTTTCCATCTCAAAACCTGCAGAATGTGAACAATCGGTGGGAAATTAGATTACTCACGTCAGATGGAACAGTTGACTTTATTTCAATAAACTGAGAACCGCAGAAATCGGATGATCAGATTTTGCGGCTCAGCGTTCCATCTGACGCGAGTAATCTGATTTCCCTCCGATTGTTCACGCGGCGCCGCTTTCAACAAGGAAAACGGTGCAAAAAAGGTCAAACTAATGTAAAAGACAAGAGTTTGATTAAAATTGAACTGTAATTTGTCCAAATACAACGGTTTGAAATCCATTGATTCACCGACTTTCGTGATAATCTGATTTCTGATCAGAATTATGGCTTTATCTGATTCTAGAGCCAGATGTTCCTCTCGATGACTAAGACCACTCACTGTGCGCTGGTCGCATCGTTCTGAGCCGGGCCGTGGTTCTCCAGCGGGCCTTTGGGACCGGCCCCGGCCTCTGCGTCGGCACCGCCCCTCCCGTAACCCTGCGTCCCGTTACACGGCAGCGACAGCTTCCGCCCCGGCTGGGCGCGCTCCTCCCCGGGCGGCTTTTGGCTCGCAGCGGCGGGCGAGAACTCGGACCAGAGCGACAGCTTTGCCATGAACTTGGCGCCTTCGCTGAGGGAGCGGCCCAGTTGTTTGTGGGCGGGGGGCTCGGCGCCGCGGCTCGCCAGGTCAGCCTCGCTGCAGTGCGCCCTCGGCTTCTGCCCGCCGCTTTCCAACTCCTCACAGAGCCCGCCGCCGCTCTCTCGGCCGCCTCGCCCCTCCGCAGATGTCTGGCACGCGTCGCCGTTCCTCCCCTCGACGTGGGCCGCGTCCAAAAGCAGCTGGAGCTTCTGGCGGCGTTCCCAGGCGGCGTTCCAGGCGTAGGCCGCTCCAGGGGTCAGCGACGGGATGAGCGATTTGACAGATTGGAAGCGAGAGGCGCAGAACTCGGCGCCCAGCTTGGCCCGGTACATGTGGATCTGAGGGGCGAGGTCGGCGGGCGGCGACCCGGGATCGAGCCGCGACAGGGATTGGCCGCACTCGTCGGCGAAACGCGACGCCTGCCGACGAAAACACGCCACTTCAACACAAGGCTGAAACAAACCGCTCCACGTTTGTGTCGCAGACGTTTGTACTTTTTTGTGTTGTGAAAGTCTGTGTTAACATTAAGGGATCAGAGTATTGAACTAAAGTATTCAAGCACGTGTTTAAAATTTTACTTTTACTCAAACTATTCAAGAATGTGGTGCTTAAGATAAAGAATTGCTGATTTTATAGTTGATTCCTTAGTTTTAAAGTATATATGTGTTTCTTAAAGGGTCAGAATGTCACCACCAGCGTCCTAAAAAAGAACCCCTTAACTTTTTTTAACTTTTCAAAAACGTAGTGTAGTAGAAAGTTCTCAAATGTAGTGAAGTAAACGTAAAAAGTATCCACTGTAACTACGTACAGTACAGCACTTTTACTTGTGCACCACTAAAGGGTCAGAAATGACTCGACCTGATTTTAATCACAGACGTTAGAGCCTAAAACCTTCTGTAAGTCTCTACATCACAACCCTTTATTACTATAGAGTCATTACACTTCTTTCTAAAGGGTTATATTTTATCCCCATAATCCCATAATTGTATCCAAACGTTAACGCTGAATAGTGTGCAGATCTCAGTCAGAATGTCTCTATTTATTTATTGAACCCAAAGTGACAGGAAGTACACAATATTTACTAAAGTAGAACGAGAGAGAAGGGAAAGTACTGCGTCTCACCCTCTAGTGGTTTTGTGTTGTAACTACAGAGACTCGAGACCCTTTCACGCCCGGGTTCACTGCGTCCCACCCTCTAGTGACTTTGTGTTGTAACTGCAGCGACTCGAGACCCTTTCACCCTCGTCTCACTGCGTCCGACCCTCTAGTGCCTTTGTGTTGTAATCACAGAGACTCGAGACCCTTTCACCCCCGTCTCACTGCGTCCCACCCTCTAGTGACTTTGTGTTGTAACTGCAGAGACTCGAGACCCTTTCACGCCCGGGCTCACTGCGTCCGACCCTCTAGTGCCTTTGTGTTGTAATCACAGAGACTCGAGACCCTTTCACCCCCGTCTCACTGCGTCCCACCCTCTAGTGGCTTTGTGTTGTAACTACAGAGACTCGAGACCCTTTCAACCCCGTCTCACTACGTCCCACCCTCTAGTGGCTTTGTGTTGTAACTACAGAGACTCGAGACCCTTTCACCCCCGTCTCACTGCGTCCGACCCTCTAGTGGCTTTGTGTTGTAACTACAGAGACTCGAGACCCTTTCACCCCCGTCTCACTGCGTCCGACCCTCTAGTGGCTTTGTGTTGTAACTACAGCGACTCGAGACCCTTTCACCCCCGTCTCACTGCGTCCGACCCTCTAGTGGCTTTGTGTTGTAACTACAGCGACTCGAGACCCTTTCACGCCCGGGCTCACTGCGTCCCACCCTCTAGTGGCTTTGTGTTGCAACTGCCGAGACTCGAGGCCCTTTCACGCCCGGGCTCGCTGCGTCCCACGCTCTCGGCTGCCCCCCGCGGCCCTCACCTGCTGGCAGAAGGAGTGGACCTGCACCAGAGTGTCCAGGTCGCGGCGCCTTCGCTCCGCTCGCACCATGAAGTCGGCCATGTTGGACTGGAACGTGTTGACCAGCGTTTGCAGTACTTCTGTGGTGGGACCGGGTTCGGCGGTGCTCTGGAGGATCTTCACCGCGCTCTTCATCAGTTTAGAGGACGACTCCTGCTTCTCCTGCAAATGAGTCAGTTTGATTCTATTACAAAAGGATTAACATGTATTTGTGTGTTAAGTGTGTGTCATGTTCTTCTGTATCTACCTCTGGATCTACCTGCGTTGCACCAATGAAATTTCCCCATGTGGGACAATAAAGGAATATCTTATCTTATAATGTGCGGTTAAATGTGCAGTAAATGCGGTAAAATCCAGGATTGTCCTTATTTTGTGACATCAGATGGATTTGTGTCTAAATGAAAGTGCAGAAGTCGTACTCTGGCCACGCCCATGAAGACGGTGAAGCTGTGCAGCGCCTCCTCGGCCGCGGTCAGTGTTTCCTCTGAAGGCCACGACTCCTTCAGAACCTGCTCCGCCTCCGAGCTCAGCCACCCGCCGGTCTGAACACACAACAAGTACACTTAACAAGCCTGAACACACAACAAGAACACTTAAGTCTGAACACACAACAGGTACACTTAACAAGCCTGAACACACAACAAAGACACTTAACAAGCTTGAACACACAACAAGGACACTTAACAATCCTGAACACACAACAAGTACACTTAACAAGCCTGAACACACAACAAAGACACTTAACAAGCTTGAACACACAACAAGGACACTTAACAATCCTGAACACACAACAAGGACACTTAACATGCCTGAACACACAACAAGGACACTTAAGCCTGAACACACAACAAGTACACTTAACACGCCTGAACACACAACAAGGACACTTAAGTCTGAACACATAACAAGTACACTTAACAAGTTTGAACACACAACAAGGACACTTAACACGCCTGAACACACAACAAGTACACTTAACACACCTGAACACACAAGTGCACTTAAGTCTGAACACACAACAAGTACACTTAACACACCTGAACAAACAACAAGTACACTTAACATGCCTGAACACACAAGTACACTTAACACGCCTGAACACACAACAAGTACACTTAACACGCCTGAACACACAAGTACACTTAAGTCTGAACACACAACAAGTACACTTAACACACCTGAACAAACAACAAGTACACTTAACATGCCTGAACACACAAGTACACTTAACATGCCTGAACACACAAGTACACTTAACACGCCTGAACACACAACAAGTGCACTTAACAAGTCTGAAGACACAACAAGGACACTAAACAAGTCTGAACACACAACAAGTACACTAAACAAGTCTGAACACACAACAAGTACACTTAACAAGTCTGAACACACAACAAGTGCACTTAAGCCTAAACACACAAGTACCGTATTTTCTAAGTCGCACCAGCCAAAAAATGCATAATAGAGAAGATAAAAACATACATAAGTGGCATTTTTGGGGGAAATGTATTTGATAAAATCCATGACCAAGATAAATATTTCATGTTTAAATGCAGTTTAAAATAACAGATGAGAGAACATGGTGAATAGGTGTACGTATGCTAACGCTAATACCTTCAGCTACATGACGTATGCTAACGCTAACACCTTCAGCTACATGACGTATGCTAACGCTAACACCTTCAGCTACATGAGGTATGCTAACGCTAACACCTTCAGCTACATGAGGCACAGACAGAACTGTGGTAAGTGTCTGGTATGTTAACGTAACATATGAACAGTTATTCAGATAACTATAGCATAAAGAACATGCTAACAAGTTTAGCAAAGCATCAGTTTTACCCCAAATCACTAAATCCATTGAATTCTTCTTCCTCTGTGTCACTTCTAAACAACTCCAAAAACTCCGGAGGAAGAGGAAGTGCAGATTCTTCTTCAGCGTCGCTTAGAGCCTAGAGCGCCCTCTTGTGGTTGTCAGTTTGATTGTGAAACGCACCTCGCACACACAATTCTCGGCCTGTCGCAGCGAGAGCAGACACTCCAGACGCTGAAGGCTCACGTTGGACTTCATCACCAGAGAGTGAAGCTTCTCCTCCACAGAGTTGTAGAGCAGCGACGCCGATTCCAGCCAATTCCTGAGGAGCAGGAGACAACGAGAACTTTAAACACCTGTCGAGGGGGAGGGGCTAAAGCGTGTCTGACCTGTAGTCGTGAGGGGAGGGGCTAAAGCGTGTCTGACCTGTAGTCGTGGGAGCGGGGGAGGGGCTAACCTGTAGTCATGGAAGCGGGGGAGGGGCTAACCGGTAGTCATGGGAGCGGGGGAGGGGCTAACCTGTAGTCGTGGGAGCGGGGGAGGGGCTAACCTGTAGTCGTGGGAGCGGGGGAAGCGAGGCTGGTCTTTGCGGACTTGAGCCAGGACCGAGCCTCCTTCTCTCTGCAGCTTCATGAGCCCAGGATCCTTCAGAACCTCCAGCATCAGAGAGCGCTGCTGCTCCACGCTCCGGGACACCTCCTGAGGAGAGACACACGCCTCAGTATGAACACCTCCTGAGGAGGGACACACGCCTCAGTATGAACACCTCCTGAAGAGAGACACACGCCTCAGTATGAGCACCTCCTGAGGAGAGACACACGCCTCAGTATGAACACCTCCTGAGGAGGGACACACGCCTCAGTATGAACACCTCCTGAAGAGAGACACACGCCTCAGTATGAGCACCTCCTGAAGAGAGACACACGCCTCAGTATGAACACCTCCTGAGGAGGGACACACGCCTCAGTATGAGCACCTCCTGAAGAGAGACACACGCCTCAGTATGAACACCTCCTGAGGAGGGACACACGCCTCAGTATGAACACCTCCTGAGGAGGGACACACGCCTCAGTATGAACACCTCCTGAGGAGAGACACACGCCTCAGTATGAACACCTCCTGAGGAGGGACACACGCCTCAGTATGAACACCTCCTGAAGAGAGACACACGCCTCAGTATGAGCACCTCCTGAGGAGAGACACACGCCTCAGTATGAACATCTCCTGAAGAGAGACACACGCCTCAGTATGAACACCTCCTGAGGAGGGACACACGCCTCAGTATGAACACCTCCTGAGGAGGGACACACGCCTCAGTATGAACACCTCCTGAGGAGAGACACACGCCTCAGTATGAACACCTCCTGAGGAGGGACACACGCCTCAGTATGAACACCTCCTGAGGAGAGACACACGCCTCAGTATGAACACCTCCTGAGGAGGGACACATGCCTCAGTATGAACACCTCCTGAGGAGGGACACACGCCTCAGTATGAACACCTCCTGAGGAGACTAAGAGAAATCGGGCTCGAGAGACGTCCCTTAACTGACCGTACACAGTGACTGTGTGTCGCATCCCGACATCTACAACTCTTTAATCCTCCAGGTCATTTGTTTGTTAACTCCTTCCTCGAGATTTAATGAAAATATTCACTAACTTCTCCGTCTGTGGCTGCTGTGCCAGGATCAATATGATGAATTTGGAGCAAAACGATATGATTTTCATTTTGGATCTCTGATCTGTTGACACTGTTAGTTTTCACCCAATACGGGGCGAGGACGTTCTGGTGGCACAGGAAGTGGCATATGACCGGAGACAGCTGCATCCGAATGACCACCCTGACCCCTCCTTCTCGTCCCCTGACCCCTCCTTCTCATCCCCTGACCCCTCCTTCTCGTCCCTCGTGACCCCTAGTGACCATCGCTGGACACTACTTTTCAAGGTGCATCGTGGGAAGTTTTGAGTACATTATCTTTTCACCTGCTGGACATTGGGACACACTACAAAACGGCGTGAGCCCTGAATAGCGCCCTCTGTAGAAAGAGCGTGGACATTCGGACTTCTGTAAATGGGACTGACCTGAGCCGTGTCCAGCTTCTGAGTGCCCTCTACAGTTTGGATGGCGCGCTGCAACAAGCCTTCTGCTGCTTTCAGATCGGACGTGAACGAAACCATTCTCTGCGGAAAAAAATATCAATAATAATGATAAGCAAGTGTCAAATCTTCACCTCCAGTCCAAATCTAGTCCAAATCCAGTCCAAATCCAGTCCAAATCTAGTCCAAATCCAGTCCAAATCCAGTCCAAATCTAGTCCAAATCCAGTCCAAATTTAGTCCAAATCCAGTCCAAATCCAGTCCAAATCCAGTTCTAATCTAGTCCAAATCCAGTCCAAATCCAGTCCTAATCTAGTCCAAATCCAGTCCTAATCTAGTCCAAATCTAGTCCAAATCCAGTCCAAATCTAGTCCAAATCCAGTCCAAATCCAGTCCAAATCTAGTCCAAATCCAGTCCAAATCCAGTCCAAATCTAGTCCAAATCCAGTCCAAATCCAGTCCAAATCTAGTCCAAATCCAGTCCAAATCCAGTCCAAATCCAGTTCTAATCTAGTCCAAATCCAGTCCAAATCCAGTCCTAATCTAGTCCAAATCCAGTCCTAATCTAGTCCAAATCCAGTCCAAGTCCAGTCCTAATCTAGTCCAAATCCAGTCCAAATCCAGTCCAAAGCCTGTCTATATCCAGTCCAAATCCAGTCCATATCCACTCCAAATCCAGTCCAAATCCAGTCCTAATCGAGTCCTAATCTAGTCCTAATCTAGTCCAAATCCTGTCAAAATCCATTCCAAATTCAGTCCAAATCTAGTCCAAATCCAGTCCTAATCGAGTCCTAATCTAGTCCAAATCTAGTCCAAATCCAGTCCTAATCGAGTCCCAATGCTGTCAAAATCCAGTCCAAATCAAGTCCAAATCCAGTCCTACTCCAGTCCTAATCTAGTCCAAATCCTATCAAAATCAAGTCCAAATCCAGTCCTTATCCAGTCCTGAGTCTTTATGCCACATTGAGAGTCTTTAAATTAGCATTATGTAAATAAGCATACGTCCTACAAACACGAGGCCTACAGTTAGTGTTTACATACGTCCTACAAACACGAGGCCTACAGTTAGTGTTTACATACGTCCTACAAACACGAGGCCTACAGTTAGTGTTTACATACGTCCTACAAACACGAGGCCTACAGTTAGTGTTTACATACGTCCTACAAACACGAGGCCTACAGTTAGTGTTTACATACGTCCTTCAAACACGAGGCCTACAGTTAGTGTTTAAATACGTCCTACAAACACGAGGCCTACAGTTAGTGTTTAAATACGTCCTACAAACACGAGGCCTACAGTTAGTTTTTACATGCGTCCTACAGTTAGTGTTTACATGCGTCCTACAAACACGAGGGCTACAGTTAGCGGCCTACAGTTAGCGTTTACATACTTCCTACAAACACAAGGCCTACAGTTAGTGTTTAAATACTTTCTACACACACGAGGCCTACAGTTAGCGGCCTACAGTTAGCGTTTACATACTTCCTACAAACACAAGGCCTACAATTAGCGTTTACATACTTCCTACACACACGAGGCCTACAGTTAGCGGCCTACAGTTAGCGTTTACATACGTCCTACAAACACGAGGCCTACAGTTAGTGTTTACATGCGTCCTACAAACACGAGGCCTACAGTTAGTGTTTACATGCGTCCTACAAACACGAGGCCTACAGTTAGTGTTTACATGCGTCCTACAAACACGAAGCCTACAGTCAGCGTTTACATACGTCCTACAAACACAAGGCCTACAGTTAGCGTTTACAAACGTCCTACAAACACGAGGCCTACAGTTAGCGTTTACATACGTCCTACAAACACAAGGCCTACAGTTAGCGTTTACAGACTTCCTACAAACGCGAGGCCAACAGTTAGTGTTTACATGCGTCCTACAAACACAAGGCCTACAATTAGCGGCCTACAGTTA
>NW_027316134.1:560000-674775 GCF_026437365.1 Eucyclogobius newberryi
TATAAGGACGCGTTGTGCGGCCTGTAGGGGACGCGTCGTGCGGCCTGTAGGGGGCGCGTCGTGCGGCCTGTAGGGGACACGTCGTGCGGCCTGTAGGGGGCGCGTCGTGCGGCCTGTAGGGAACGCGTCGTCAGGGGCGTGTTGTGCGGCCTGTAGGGGACGCGCCGTGCGGCCGCGGCCTGTAGAGGACGCGTCGAGCGGCCTGTAGGGGGCGCGTCGTGCGGCCTGTAGAGGGCGTGTCGTGCGGCCTGTAGGGGCGCGTCGTGCGGCCTGTAGGGGACGCGTCGTGCGGCCTATACGGGGCGCTTCGTTCGACCTGTAGGGGCGTGTCGTGCGGCCTGTAGGGGGCGCGTCGTGCGGCCTGTAGGGGGCGCGTTGTGCGGCCTGTAGGGACGCGTCGTGCGGCCTGTAGGGAGCGCGTCGTGCGGCCTGTAGGGGGCGTGTTGTGCGGCCTGTAGGGGGCGCGTTGTGCGGCCTGTAGGGGGGCGTGTCATGCGGCCTGTAGGGACGCGTCGTGCGGACTGTAGGGGGCGCGTCGTGCGGCCTGTAGGGGGGCACGTCGTGCGGCCTGTAGGGGGCGCGTCGTGCGGCCTGTAGGGGGCGCGTTGTGTGGCCTGTAGGGGGCGCGTTGTGTGGCCTGTAGGGACGCGTCGTGCGGCCTGTAGGGGAAATGTTGTGCGGCCTGTAGGGTGCGTGTCGTGCGGCCTGTAGGGACACGTCGTGCGGCCTGTAGGGGCCGCGTCGTGCGGCCTGTAGGGGCGCGTCGTGTGGCCTGTAGGGGACGTGTCGTGCGGCCTGTAGGGGGGCCTGTAGGGGGCGTGTTGTGCAGCCTGTAGGGGACGTGTTGTGCGGCCTGTAGGGGACGTGTTGTGCGGCCTGTAGGGGACGTGTTGTGCGGCCTGTAGGGGACGTGTTGTGCGGCCTGTAGGGGGCGTGTTGTGCGGCCTGTAGCGGACGTGTTGTGCGGCCTGTAGGGGGCGTGTTGTGCGGCCTGTAGGGGACGTGTTGTGCGGCCTGTAGGGGACGTGTTGTGCGGCCTGTAGGGGACGTGTTGTGCGGCCTGTAGGGGACGTGTTGTGCGGCCTGTAGGGGGCGTGTTGTGCGGCCTGTAGGGGACGTGTTGTGCGGCCTGTAGGGGACGTGTTGTGCGGCCTGTAGGGGACGTGTTGTGCGGCCTGTAGGGGACGTGTTGTGCGGCCTGTAGGGGACGTGTTGTGCGGCCTGTAGGGGACGTGTTGTGCGGCCTGTAGGGGGCGTGTTGTGCGGCCTGTAAGGGGCTTGTTGTGCGGCCTGTAGGGGGCGTGTTGTGCGGCCTGTAGGGGGCGTGTTGTGCGGCCTGTAGGGGACGTGTTGTGCGGCCTGTAGGGGACGTGTTGTGCGGCCTGTAGGGGGCGTGTTGTGCGGCCTGTAGGGGGCGTGTTGTGCGGCCTGTAGGGGGCGTGTTGTGCGGCCTGTAGGGGGCGTGTTGTGCGGCCTGTAGGGGACGTGTTGTGCGGCCTGTAGGGGACGTGTTGTGCGGCCTGTAGGGGACGTGTTGTGCGGCCTGTAGGGGACGTGTTGTGCGGCCTGTAGGGGGCGTGTTGTGCGGCCTGTAGGGGGCGTGTTGTGCGGCCTGTAGGGGGCGTGTTGTGCGGCCTGTAGGGGACGTGTTGTGCGGCCTGTAGGGGACGTGTTGTGCGGCCTGTAGGGGACGTGTTGTGCGGCCTGTTGGGGACGTGTTGTGCGGCCTGTTGGGGACGTGTTGTGCGGCCTGTAGGGGACGTGTTGTGCGGCCTGTAGGGGGCGTGTTGTGCGGCCTGTAGGGGGCGTGTTGTGCGGCCTGTAGGGGACGTGTTGTGCGGCCTGTAGGGGACGTGTTGTGCGGCCTGTAGGGGACGTGTTGTGCGGCCTGTAGGGGACGTGTTGTGCGGCCTGTAGGGGACGTGTTGTGCGGCCTGTTGGGGACGTGTTGTGCGGCCTGTAGGGGACGTGTTGTGCGGCCTGTAGGGGACGTGTTGTGCGGCCTGTAGGGGACGTGTTGTGCGGCCTGTAGGGGACGTGTTGTGCGGCCTGTTGGGGACGTGTTGTGCGGCCTGTAGGGGACGTGTTGTGCGGCCTGTAGGGGACGTGTTGTGCGGCCTGTTGGGGACGTGTTGTGCGGCCTGTAGGGGACGTGTTGTGCGGCCTGTAGGGGACGTGTTGTGCGGCCTGTAGGGGACGTGTTGTGCGGCCTGTAGGGGACGTGTTGTGCGGCCTGTAGGGGACGTGTTGTGCGGCCTGTAGGGGACGTGTTGTGCGGCCTGTAGGGGACGTGTTGTGCGGCCTGTAGGGGACGTGTTGTGCGGCCTGTTGGGGACGTGTTGTGCGGCCTGTAGGGGACGTGTTGTGCGGCCTGTAGGGGACGTGTTGTGCGGCCTGTAGGGGACGTGTTGTGCGGCCTGTAGGGGACGTGTTGTGCGGCCTGTAGGGGACGTGTTGTGCGGCCTGTAGGGGACGTGTTGTGCGGCCTGTAGGGGACGTGTTGTGCGGCCTGTAGGGGACGTGTTGTGCGGCCTGTAGGGGACGTGTTGTGCGGCCTGTAGGGGACGTGTTGTGCGGCCTGTAGGGGACGTGTTGTGCGGCCTGTTGGGGACGTGTTGTGCGGCCTGTAGGGGACGTGTTGTGCGGCCTGTAGGGGACGTGTTGTGCGGCCTGTAGGGGACGTGTTGTGCGGCCTGTAGGGGACGTGTTGTGCGGCCTGTAGGGGACGTGTTGTGCGGCCTGTAGGGGACGTGTTGTGCAGCACAGTGTTCACATGCTTAAGCTGTTTCTCTTTTACACTCATTAATTACACATAAAGTAACGACACGACTGACGACTGCAGCGTTTGGTTACCGTGGCGACGTAATGCCTGGTAGAGCTTAGAGACCTGTAAGGGTGAGTGTGACAGTGATTGACAGTTCCATGAGACCATCACCTTGGTAACGAGTGCAGATACAGCAGGAGTTTGCAGATGTTGTGAGCGGAGACCAAAGGATGACTCCACCCCTCTCTGTCTCCATGGACCTCCACCACCGCACGGCCCGCTCTGTCCCTGCTGCCTGTAGGGGGCGACACAGAGTCACAGGTCATGTCTGTAAACCTGGACTAAACCAGGACTAAACCAGGACTAAACCAGGTCTAAACCAGTGTTCTTCTATCAGAAGTGTTTTTTAAAACTTCCTATAAGTTATCTGTTCTTGTCCTCTGTATCTACCTGCGTTGCAACAACGAAATTTCCCCATGTGTGGACAATAAAGGCTTATCTTATCTTAAACCAGGACTAAACCAGGACTAAACCAGGTCTAAACCAGGACTAAACCAGGTCTAAACCAGGTTTAAACCAGGACTAAACCAGGTCTAAACCAGGACTAAACCAGGTCTAAACCAGGACTAAACCAGGTCTAAACCAGGTCTAAACCAGGACTAAACCAAGACTAAACCAGGTCTAAACCAGGTTTAAACCAGGACTAAACCAGGTCTAAACCAGGTCTAAACCAGGACTAAACCAAGACTAAACCTGGACTAAACCAGGACCAAACAAGGACTAAACCAGGTCTAAACCAGTACAAAACCAGGTCTAAACCAGGTCTAAACCAGGACTAAACCAGGACTAAACCAGGTCTAAACAGGACTAAACCAGGACTAAAGCAGGACTAAACCAGGTCTAAACAGGACTGAAACCAGGACTAAACCAGGACTAAACCAGGACTAAACCAGGACTAAACAAGGACTAAACCAGGACTAAACCAGGACTAAACAGGACTAAACCAGGACTAAACCACTAAACAGGACTAAACCAGGACTAAACCAGGACTAAACCTGACTTATACCTGGCAGACAGATGAGTCCCAGCTGCAGAAGTGCAGTGACACACGAGAGAGTGCCCTCTTCTGGTGGAGCAGAGGGCTCAGTATGCACAGGTTCAGGCGCCTGCAGGGGGCAGACTTCAGGCTCCGGGGCCCTTGGGCTCCACTCAGACTCTGAGACACAAGGAAGTATAAAGAGTAAATATAAAACTTAAAAAGCCTTTTGTGTTTTTTTAAAGGGAACTCATCATTCTTGTTCTTTAATGTCACCTCGGCATCAGGATTTCACATTTAGTAACTTAAAGTACCATCTACATTTAGAAAACAGAACAGTTTGATCTCAAAACCACTTTTTTACTTGAGACGGACAGCAGGGGGCGCAAGGACTCTGACCGCCGGTTCACTGACTGTCCAGATCCCTCATGGACACAAAGGTTTGAACCAGAGAGCTCCTGGTTACGACGCACGCGTTTGTGTCGTTCATAGTTTGACTTCATGACTTTATGACTAAAGCTCGACCTTCACACATCGTTTGAAACTTGAGCGTCTCGTCTGGAGCGGCGGCTCTAACGCCGACTCCCCTGCGGTCAAAGGTCAGAGGGGCTCTCTCTAGTACAGTCCAGGGGTCAGGGGTCAAGTGCGACGCTCCTCTGAGGGATTTCTCCGTCTGCGGTTTAGATCAGATCTCAAACGGAGCCGGAGGAGGGACAGGAAATGGCATTCACAAGAGACGAGCTTCATAAAGACGGAGAGGGGGAGACGGGGGTGAGACAGGGGGGGGGACCGGGGAGACAAGGGGAGACAGGGGGGAGACAAGGGGGTTTCTGTGCATTCGAGACACCACAGCTGTCAGACAATATGGGCAAACGTCAAGAAGATCTATAGATAAACTCGGAGCGTCCCGTCATGTCCTCAAACGTCAACTCAAGAAACTCCAGATCAAACCACATTCGAATCTCACAAATCTACAACATTACTGCAGTATATATTACTGCAGTATCATAGAGATTGTACTTTTTCTTCATGAATCCCTGACACGCTTTTGGGTCGAGTCCAAACACGGTCACGTCGTCATGAGCGCGCTGAGCTGGAGCAAAGCATCATGGGCCATCGTCGAGTCCGTTTGTACGTTCCAGTTCAAAGTGAATTGATTGGACGAGGAAAAGGGGAACGTGGAATTATCTCTAAAAACTCAAACTCTACGTCACGTTTACTTGACCCAAAAGACAAGAAAAGTATCAGTAACTTTCATATCTGTGAAAAAAAAACAGCTGAATAAATTTGCAATTAATTCCCAAATCCAAAGCTAACTTTTTAATAATTATAATAAATGAATGAAAATGATGCAGCAGGAGAAGCAGGGCCCAGTGTTTGAGCCCAGTGTTTGACCCCAGTGTTTGAGCCCAGTGTTTGAGCCCAGTGTTTGACCCCAGTGTTTGACCCCAGTGTTTGACCCCAGTGTTTGAGCCCAGTGTTTGAGCCCAGTGTTTGAGCCCAGTGTTTGAGCCCAGTGTTTGACCCCAGTGTTTGAGCCCAGTGTTTGACCCCAGTGTTTGAGCCCAGTGTTTGAGCCCAGTGTTTGACCCCAGTGTTTGAGCCCAGTGTTTGACCCCAGTGTTTGACCCCAGTGTTTGAGCCCAGTGTTTGACCCCAGTGTTTGAGCCCAGTGTTTGACCCCAGTGTTTGACCCCAGTGTTTGACCCCAGTGTTTGACCCCAGTGTTTGAGCCCAGTGTTTGACCCCAGTGTTTGAGCCCAGTGTTTGACCCCAGTGTTTGAGCCCAGTGTTTGACCCCAGTGTTTGACCCCAGTGTTTGACCCCAGTGTTTGACCCCAGTGTTTGACCCCAGTGTTTGACCCCAGTGTTTGAGCCCAGTGTTTGACCCCAGTGTTTGAGCCCAGTGTTTGACCCCAGTGTTTGACCCCAGTGTTTGACCCCAGTGTTTGACCCCAGAGTCTGGCCCTGTTAACGAGGCCGGTCTGAGGAGGAGGTTAAAGGGTCCTGAGAGGAGCATGTCACGCACGGTTTTAGCAGAACAGACACACAATGGTCTAGGGTGGGTCTAAAGGGGGTCTAGGGTGAGTCTAGGGTGGGTCTAAGGCAGGTCTAGGGTGGGTCTAGGGCAGGTCTAGGGTGGGTCTAAGGCAGGTCTAGGGTGAGTCTAGGGCGGGTCTAGGGTGGGTCTAAGGCAGGTCTAGGGTGGGTCTAGGGCAGGTCTAGGGTGGGTCTACGGTGGGTCTAGGGCAGGTCTAGAGCGGGTCTAGGGCAGGTCTAGGGTGGGTCTAGAGCGGGTCTAGGGCAGGTCTAGGGTGGGTCTAGGGCAGGTCTAGGGTGGGTCTACGGTGGGTCTAGGGCAGGTCTAGAGCGGGTCTAGGGCAGGTCTAGGGCGGGTCTAGGGCAGGTCTAGGGTGGGTCTACGGTGGGTCTAGGGCAGGTCTATGGTGGGTCTAGGGCAGGTCTAGAGCGGGTCTAGGGCAGGTCTAGAGCGGGTCTAGAGAGAACTCTTTACAGGCTGAGTTCAAACACGACTCATGTTGACCCTGTAGAAAGCCCAGAGCTGAGTACAGTATTTCTAGAGTATCACACGTTTCAAACTCGAGTGATTAGAGTAAAACAGACTTCAGAGTCCAAAACTCAGAGTCTCAGCTGCACAAAGGCTCCAGAGGCTCAGGAACAGTTTAAATGGGGATCACTTTTTCAATTCAATTCAAGTGAATATTTTCAGGTGTTTTAGGAAAAGGCCGTGGCTGGAGAGCCGCGGCGCGGTCAAATAGCCGCGCAGTTTCAGGGACCGTGGCTAACCCTAACCCTAACCTTAACCCTAACCTTAACCCTAACCTTAACCCTAACCTTAACCTTAACCTTAACCTTAACCCTAACCCTAACCCTAACCCTAACCTTAACCCGGCGCGGTCTAAAACGGCGCTAAAACGCTGTCAAATAGCGGCGCAGTTTCAGGAGCTGCGGCGCGCGGCCGGCACAAAAATAACATGGCATTTTCGGCCGCGCGCCGCGGCTCTGCAGACACTCCCTTAGAAAAATAGGCTCCAAGCTTAAGGGGTTTAATAACTCTGATACTTCACCCACTCTTCTGTTTTAACTGCACATAATGAGAGTAGCAGTAGTAGTAGTAATAGTAGTAGTAAAATTAGCTGTAGGAGTAGAATGAATAGGATATTGCAGTTTTGGCTCGCTCTTATCTGACAAATGACTCTTGAACTTGTACATTAGTTCCACTTCCTTGAACTCACCAGTTTCAGGGGATTTCCTCTGCTCCTCTGTCCCAGGCCCGAGCTGCGTCTCCTCCCTCGCCTCGCTCCCCCTCTCCTCGCTCCCCCTCTCCTCGCTCCCCCTCTCCTCGCTCCCCCTCTCCTCGCTCCCCCTCTCCTCGCTCCCCCTCTCCTCGCTCCCATTCTCCTCGCTCCCCCTCTCCACGCTCCCACTCTCCTCGCTCCCACTCATCTTGCTCTCCCTCAAACTGTTGGTCACTTCAGGGCCACCGTCGCTGCGGCTCCTGTTATGGACGGGCGGACTTCCTTTGGCCGAGTCCGCGGACAACGACCTCGTCTTGGATTTATGCTTTCCCGAGGCCTTCGCGACCTCCGAGTTCCTCTCAAAACCGCCCAAAACGACCTCCGCACGTCCGATTACGACTTCATTCATGCAAACGGACGACACGTTGTCCGAGGCTTTCTTGAGGTCTTTGAGATGGCTCGCGTATTTGACGGTCGCGGGTTCGCAAAACTCTTTGAATTGGCAAAGTTCCTGATCAGAAACGTCCACTTTTTTGTGACCCAAAGACGTTCCTAGACCTTCTTCGGGGAACTCTGACGTGCCAATGGACATGTTATTAAGTTTGTCCAAATATTTGAGTTCATCCAGAGACGAAAGCAAGTCCACGTCCCCTTTTTCCGAGGCGTACGGGCTTTTCAACGCCGCTATGTACGACTCCCTGTACCGATTCTTCAGCTCGTCGTCGGGAACGCCAAACCCGCCGCACGGCACAAACGGCCGTTCGGAATACTGCAGCGTCGCCGCGAGACACTGCGTCCCGAGTTTGGGCTGCGGCAGTCGGACGGCTTTGATCAATCCCGGGGGCGCCTTTCTCTCGCTCTTGTCCAAGCGCTCGCGTTCTTTCGCAATCTCGACCAAGTCCACGTAGTCCCCTTCGATCCCCTTATCCGTCGGTCGATCCCACGTGTTCGGAGAGACCCAGCCGACTGGTTTCGCCTGCGCTTTGGCCTTCTTGTCCGGTTTGATCACTCTGGACGAATAGTGCGGGTGTCGCAGGGAGGCGGACATCTTGTGTTTCGCCGGGTGGTGCATTTCCAGCGGCAAAGTCGAAGAGTTGAATTTCGAATGTTGCGCGACATGTTTGGGTTCCGGAGCCGGGCGAAGAGGAGGCATTACGGGGACGGGTTTGGGTCTGTCGAGGAATTCGGGCACGGCGATGTTGTCCCAGGGCAGCTTGACAAGGCCCTGGTCGGTGCAGAGGAGGCAGCGGGACAGTGGGGCCCCCCGGCGGCCCTCGTTGAGCTCTTTCAGCCACTCCAGGGTGAAGATGATGGGGTAAGACGTCTCCGGGATGGGCGTCTCCTCCACCTCCCTGCACCCCTCCTCCAACAGGCTCTTCAGGACGATGCGAGCCGCCTGGTCCCCGAACGGCGCCACCTGGAAAACAATTACACACAAATGTGAATAAGTAATGGAGCTTTTCGAGATGTCGGTGGTGGTGCCACGTTGCAGTTGCCCTGAGGCAGAATGATACACTTGTGGCTGCCAATCTGCACCAATGGCCTCTCTGACCTTCACCAAACGACAGGGTCAGATAAACTATAAACAACACTGTGATGTTAGCAGTGTCTGTAGATGCAGATGTTATTACAAATCTGGATTGGACGAAAAAGGGTTAAATGCTAAAGTGACGGCAAAAATATACTAAGATACTTTATAGTCCCTAGGGAAATGTGTCTTCTGCATTTGACCCATCCTCTGGAGCTGGTCAGGAGCTGGAGGATTTGACCTGGTGCATGTTTTTGGTCGATGGGGAAAACCGGAACCCAGAAGAAACTCACCCAGACTTGGGGAAGAACGTGCAAACTCCACACGCCTGGGAGGACCGGGAGTTGAACCTGTGACTAGGGTGGGTCTAGGGCAGGTCTAGGGCAGGTCTAGGGTGGGTCTAGGGCAGGTCTAGGGCAGGTCTAGGGAGGGTCTAGGGTGGGTCTGGGACAGGTCTGGTGGGTCTAGGGTGGGTCTAGGGCAGGTCTAGGGCGGGTCTAGGGTGGGTCTAGGTTGGGTCTAGGGCGGGTCTAGGGTGGGTCTAGGTTGGGTCTAGGGCGGGTCTAGGGTGGGTCTAGGGCAGGTCTAGGGTGGGTCTAGGGCAGGTCTAGGGCAGGTCTAGGGTGGGTCTAGGGCAGGTCTAGGGCAGGTCTAGGGTGGGTCTAGGGCAGGTCTAGGGCAGGTCTAGGGCAGGTCTAGGGCGGGAACCCTTTAAAGGGGGACCTTTACTGTGACCTTCTTGCTGTGAGGCGAGAGTGCTAGTCACATACACACACGATATTAGGCCCACCTGCAGGTAGAAGTCGCCCGGGCGCAGCAGCAGAGGGTTGACCGGTGCCAGCTGGACCACAGTCTTCTCGTGGAGACACAGGGGCCAACCCTCACAGCGGAACAGCACGTCGCAGTAACATGCCTGCAACACAGGGGGCAGCACTGAGCTCAGTCTGGACATCGCTTTCATCACAGACGCTCTGGTATTATAGTATTATGAGTACTCGCGTATAGTAGTTTTTGGAAGCAGCAAATATTTGTCAGGGATAAGCAGTAATAATAGTAAAAGTACTCATACAGTACTTATGGAATATGTTTGGCAGCTGTAGTAGTGTTGGTTGAATTTGAAGTAGTCATAGTAATAGTAGTAGTACTCACCAGCACGTGTTTGGCAGTTGTAGTAGTGTTGGTTGTAGTTGAAGTAGTAATAGTAGTAGTACTCACACAGGCGGCTTGTTGTATACTCTCCAGCACGTGTTTGGCAGTTGTAGTAGTGTTGGTTGTATTTGAAGTAGTAATAGTAGTAGTACTTACACAGGCGGCTTGTTGTATACTCTCCAGCACATGTTTGGCAGTTGTAGTAGTGTTGGTTGTAGTTGAAGTAGTAATAGTAGTAGTACTTACACAGGCGGCTTGTTGTATACTCTGCAGCACATGTTTGGCGGGGATGAGGAAGTCGATCAGACAGTGCAGGGCGTCTCCATGGTAACGCTCCTCGATGGTCTTGAACAGCTGACTCAGGACGACAGGAGCCGTGAGGTCGAACGGAGGGAACAGAGACGAGAGGGCCGACTGTATGGACGAGTCCAGAGAGTCCTACGGGACACAGAGGTCAAGACGTGAAAAGACGCCCACGTGAAAAGACCAAGGAACTATAGGCATGTGAACCAGGAACTACAGGCATGTGAACCAGGAAAAATAGGCATGTGAACCAGGAACTACAGGCATGTGAACCAGGAACTACATGAAATGTGAACCAGGAACGACATGACATGTGAACCAGAAACTACAGGCATGTGAACCAGGAACTACATGACATGTGAACCAGAAACTACAGGCATGTGAATCAGGAACTACATGACATGTGAACCAGAAACTACAGGCATGTGAACCAGGAACTACATGACATGTGAACCAGAAACTACAGGCATGTGAACCAGGAACTACATGACATGTGAACCAGGAACTATAGACATGTGAACCAGGAACTACATGACATGTGAACCAGGAACTACATGACATGTGAACCAGGAACTACAGGCATGTGAACCAGGAACCACAGGTATGTGAACCAGGAACTACATGAGATGTGAACTAGGGCTGTGCTCAAAATATCGATACGGCGATATATTGTCACAGTACCGATAATTTTTTTTTATTAAAAAAAGAAAAATCTTTATTTTTAATTTTTTTGTGGCCGTAGGCTTTAAACGAGGTGGAATAGTACTTTTAATCTGCTGTTTGTGCTGCTCCTCTGGGCGGAGGTGAGAAGGAGCTGTGGACCTGATCAGAAGCTGAAGTTATTAGAGCAGAATGGATTTATAAAGAAGTGCTTTGTGGATAAACATGACATTTCATACATTTTCTTATTCAGAATAAAAACATTATTCATTTGGTACTTTTTTAAGACCCTTTTTTCAAAAATGTATTGGGATACCTATCGTAATGAGGGATTTGTATCAGAATATACAAGTATCGAGATACGTATCGTATCGCACCCCTGTACCGGGATACGTATCGTATCGCACCCCTGTATCGGGATACGTATCGTATTGTGACCCGTGTATCGGGATACGTATCGTATCGTGACCCCTGTATCGGGATATGTATCGTATCGTGACCCGTGTATCGGGATACGTATCGTGACCCCTGTATCGGGATACGTATCGTATCGCACCCCTGTATCGGGATACATATCGTATCGTGACCCGTGTATCGGGATACGTATCGTATTGTGACCCGTGTATCGGGATACGTATCGTATCGCGACCCCTGTATTGGGATATGTATCGTATCGTGACCCGTGTATCGGGATACGTATCGTGACCCCTGTATCGGGATACGTATCGTATCGCACCCCTGTATCGGGATACGTATCGTATCGTGACCCCTGCATCGGGATACGCATCGTGACCCCTGTATCGGGATACGTATCGTATCGTGACCCCTGTATCGGGATACGTATCGTATCGCACCCCTGTATCGGGATACGTATCGTATCGTGACCCCTGTATCAGGATATGTATCGTGACCCCTGTATCGGGATACGTATTGTGACCCCTGTATCGGGATACGTATCGTATCGTGACCCGTGTATCGGGATACGCATCGCATCGTGACCCCTGTAGCGGGATACGTATCGTATCGCACCCCTGTATCGGGATACGTATCGTATCGCACCCCTGTATCGGGATACGTATCGTATCGTGACCCCTGTATCGGGATACGTATCGTGACCCCTGTATCGGGATATGTATCGTATCGTGACCCCTGTATCGGGATATGTATTGTGACCCCTGTATCGGGATACGTATCGTGACCCCTGTATCGGGATACGCATCGTATCGTGACCCCTGTATCGGGATATGTATTGTGACCCCTGTATCGGGATACGTATCGTGACCCCTGTATCGGGATACGTATCGTATCGTGACCCCTGTATCGGGATATGTATTGTGACCCCTGTATCGGGATATGTATTGTGACCCCTGTATCGGGATACGTATCGTGACCCCTGTATCGGGATACGTATCGTATCGCGAGGGTCCTGGCAATACCCAGCCCTAATGTGAACCAGGCCAAACTCTCCCCGTGTCAAACGATAAAAGCTCTGGAGCTGCACGTGGAACGCGATCCAATCGAAATCACAGGCTGAATCCAACTAAACGAAATCAAACACATAGAACACACATGGGATTTAACCTCAGAGCTGGACCCTAGAGCTGGACCCTAGAGCTGGACCCTAGAGCTGGACCCTAACCCAGAATCTGGACGTGGTTAAATCTGACCTGCTCCACCGACTTCCACATCCTCCACTTTGACACGCTTCATTTATGAAAGCAGAGCGAGGGATGAAGGAGGGAGAGAGGGGGAGGGATGAAGGAGGGAGAGAGGGGGAGGGATGAAGGAGGGGGATGAAGGAGGGAGAGAGGGGGAGGGATGAAGGAGGGAGAGAGGGGGAGGGATGAAGGAGGGGGATGAAGGAGGGAGAGAGGGGGAGGGATGAAGGAGGGAGAGAGGGGGAGGGATGAAGGAGGGAGAGAGGGGGAGGGATGAAGGAGGGAGAGAGAGGGGAGGGATGAAGGACGGAGAGAGAGGGGGAGGGATGAAGGAGGGAGAGAGAGGGGGAGGGATGAAGGAGGGAGAGAGAGGGGGAGGGATGAAGGAAGGAGAGAGAGGGGAGGGATGAAGGAGGGAGAGAGGGGGAGGGATGAAGGAGGGAGAGAGGGGAGGGATGAAGGAGGGAGAGAGGGGGAGGGATGAAGGACGGAGAGAGAGAGCGAGGGATGAAGGAGGGAGAGAGAGGGGAGGGATGAAGGAGGGAGAGAGGGGGAGGGATGAAGGAGGGAGAGAGCGAGGAGGGATGAAGGAGGGAGAGAGAGGGGAGGGATGAAGGAGGGAGAGAGAGGGGAGGGATGAAGGAGGGAGAGAGAGGGGAGGGATGAAGGAGGGAGAGAGAGGGGGAGGGATGAAGGAGGGAGAGAGGGGGAGGGATGAAGGAGGGAGAGAGAGGGGGAGGGATGAATGAGGGAGAGAGAGGGGAGGGATGAAGGAGGGAGAGAGCGAGGAGGGATGGAGACACACGACACACACAACACGGACACACACGACACGTCACACACAACACGCCACACACAACACGGACACACAACACGCCACACACAACACGCCACAAACAACACGGACACACAACACGTCACACACAACACGCCACACACAACACGGACACACAACACGCCACACACAACACGTCACACATGTCACATTCTTTCCTCCTGCTATAAATAAAAAGCACTGAAAGATACGAGTGAAATGTGTTTTGTCAAAAGCCTGACACGATGTCAGAGTTTAAATTACATGTGACCTTTAAGTGCGACTGGAGCGCCCGGCGTCCTTTACTGCAGTGAGCGCCCGGCGTCCTTTACTGCAGTGAGCGCCCTGCGCCCTTTAATGCAGTGAGCGCCCGGCGCCCCCGCGTCCTTTACTGCAGTGAGCGCCCGGCGCCCTTTACTGCAGTGAGCGCCCGGCGCCCTTTACTGCAGTGAGCACCCCGCGTCCTTTACTGCAGTGAGCGCCCGGCGCCCTTTACTGCAGTGAGCGCCCGGCGTCCTTTAATGCAGTGAGCGCCCGGCGTCCTTTGCTGCAGTGAGCGCCCGGCGCCCTTTACTGCAGTGAGCGCCCGGCGCCCTTTAGTGAACGCCCAGCGCCTTTTACTGCAGTGAGCGCCCGGCGCCCTTTACTGCAGTGAGCGCCCCGCGTGCTTTACTGCAGTGAGCGCCCAGCGCCCTTTAATGCAGTGAGCGCCCGGCGCCCTTTACTGCAATGAGCGCCCGGCGCCCTTTAATGCAGTGAGCGCACAACGCCCTTTACTGCAGTGAGCGCCCCGCGTCCTTTACTGCAGTGAGCGCCCGGCGCCCTTTACTGCAGTGAGCGCCCGGCGCCCTTTAATAAAGCGAGTGCCAGGCGTCCTGGAACAGTGAGCGCCCGAAGATGTGACCAGATGAGAGAAGAAGTGTCCAGATGAGAGAAGACGTGTCCAGATGAGAGCAGACGTGTCCAGATGAGAGAAGACGTGACCAGATGAGAGCAGACGTGTCCAGATGAGAGAAGACGTGTCATGATGAGAGAAGATGTGTCCAGATGAGAGAAGATGTGTCCAGATGAGAGAAGACGTGTCCAGATGAGAGAAGAAGTGTCCAGATGAGAGAAGATGTGTCCAGATGAGAGAAGATGTGTCCAGATGAGAGGAAGACGTGTCCAGATGAGAGGAATAAGGGTCCAGATGAAAGAAGACGTGTCCAGATGAGAGAAGACGTGTCCAGATGAGAAAGGAAGAGTCCAGATGAGAGAAGAAGAGTCCAGATGAGAAGAAGAAGTTTCCAGATGAGAGAAGAAGTGTTTAGATGAGAGAAGACGTGTCTAGATGAGAGAAGAAGTGTCCAGATGAGAGGAAGAAGTGTCCAGATGAGAAAAGAAGTGTCCAGATGAGAGAAGACGTGTCCAGATGAGAGAAGATGTTTCCAGATGAGAGAAGACGTGTCCAGATGAGAGAAGAAGTGTCCAGATGAGAGAAGATGTGTCCAGATGAGAGAAGATGTGTCCAGATGAGAGGAAGACGTGTCCAGATGAGAGGAATAAGGGTCCAGATGAAAGAAGACGTGTCCAGATGAGAGAAGACGTGTCCAGATGAGAAAAGAAGAGTCCAGATGAGAGAAGAAGAGTCCAGATGAGAAGAAGACGTGTCCAGATGAGAGAAGTGTCCAGATGAGAGAAGATGTGTCCAGATGAGAGAAGATGTGTCCACATGAGAAAAGAAGTGTCCAGATGAGAGAAGACGTGTCCAGATGAGAGCAGACATGTCCAGATGAGAGGAAGAAGTGTCCAGATGAGAGAAGACGTGTCCAGATGAGAGAAGATGTGTCCAGATGAGAGAAGAAGTGTCCACATGAGAAAAGAAGTGTCCAGATGAGAGAAGACGTGTCCAGATGAGAGCAGACATGTCCAGATGAGAGGAATAAGTGTCCAGATGAGAGAAGACGTGTCCAGATGAGAGAAGAAGTGTCCAGATGAGAAAAGAAGTGTCCAGATGAGAGAAGACGTGTCCAGATGAGAGAAGAAGTGTCCAGATGAGAGAAGAAGTGTCCAGATGAGAGAAGATGTGTCCAGATGAGAGAAGACGTGTCCAGATGAGAGAAGAAGTGTCCAGATGAGAGAAGAAGTGTCCAGATGAGAGAAGAAGTGTCCAGATGAGAGCAGACGTGTCCAGATGAGAGGAAGAAGTGTCCAGATGAGAAAAGAAGTGTCCAGATGAGAGCACACGTGTCCAGATGAGAGGAAGAAGTGTCCCGATGAGAGAAGACGTGTCCAGATGAGAGAAGAAGTGTCCAGATGAGAAAAGAAGTGTCCAGATGAGAGAAGACGTGTACAGATGAGAGAAGAAGTGTCCGGATGAGAGAAGATGTGTCCAGATGAGAGAAGAAGTGTCCACATGAGAAAAGAAGTGTCCAGATGAGAGAAGACGTGTCCAGATGAGAGCAGACATGTCCACATGAGAGGAATAAGTGTCCAGATGAGAGAAGAAGTGTCCAGATGAGAGAAGAAGTGTCCAGATGAGAAAAGAAGTGTCCAGATGAGAGAAGACGTGTCCAGATGAGAGAAGAAGTGTCCAGATGAGAGAAGAAGTGTCCAGATGAGAGAAGATGTGTCCAGATGAGATAAGACGTGTCCAGATGAGAGAAGAAGTGTCCAGATGAGAGAAGAAGTGTCCAGATGAGAGAAGAAGTGTCCAGATGAGAGCAGACGTGTCCAGATGAGAGGAAGAAGTGTCCAGATGAGAAAAGAAGTGTCCAGATGAGAGCACACGTGTCCAGATGAGAGGAAGAAGTGTCCCGATGAGAGAAGACGTGTCCAGATGAGAGAAGAAGTGTCCAGATGAGAAAAGAAGTGTCCAGATGAGAGAAGACGTGTCCAGATGAGAGAAGAAGTGTCCGGATGAGAGAAGATGTGTCCAGATGAGAGAAGAAGTGTCCAGATGAGAAGAAGAAGTTTCCAGATGAGAGGAAGAAGGGTCCAGATGAAAGAAGACGTGTCCAGATGAGAGAAGACGTGTCCAGATGAGAGCAGACATGTCCAGATGAGAGGAAGAAGTGTCCACATGAGAAAAGAAGTGTCCAGATGAGAGAAGACGTGTCCAGATGATAGAAGACGTGTCCAGATGAGAGGAAGAAGTGTCCAGATGAGAGAAGAAGTGTCCAGATGAGAGAAGACGTGTCCAGATGAGAGCAGACATGTCCAGATGAGAGGAAGAAGTGTCCACATGAGAAAAGAAGTGTCCAGATGAGAGAAGACGTGTCCAGATGAGAGAAGACGTGTCCAGATGAGAGAAGAAGTGTCCAGATGAGAGGAAGAAGTGTCCAGATGAGAGGAAGAAGGGTCCAGATGAAAAAAGACGTGTCCAGAAGAGAAGAGACGTGTCCAGATGAGAGGAAGAAGTGTCCAGATGAGAGAAGACGTGTCCAGATGAGAGAAGAAGTGTCCAGATGAGAGAAGAAGTGTCCAGATGAGAGGAAGAAGTGTCCAGATGAGAGAAGACGTGTCCAGATGAGAGGAAGAAGTGTCCAGATGAGAGAAGAAGTGTCCAGATGAGAGAAGAAGTGTACAGATGAGAGAAGAAGTGTCCAGATGAGAGCAGACGTGTCCAGATGAGAGGAAGAAGTGTCCAGATGAGAAAAGAAGTGTCCAGATGAGAGAAGACGTGTCCAGATGAGAGAAGAAGTGTCCAGATGAGAAAAGAAGTGTCCAGATGAGAGGAAGAAGTGTCCAGATGAGAGAAGAAGTGTCCGGATGAGAGAAGATGTGTCCAGATGAGAGAAGAAGTGTCCAGATGAGAGGAAGAAGTGTCCAGATGAGAGGAAGAAGGGTCCAGATGAAAAAAGACGTGTCCAGAAGAGAAGAGACGTGTCCAGAAGAGAGGAAGAAGTGTCCAGATGAGAGAAGACGTGTCCAGATGAGAAAAGAAGTGTCCAGATGAGAGAAGACGTGTCCAGATGAGAGAAGATGTTTCCAGATGAGAGAAGACGTGTCCAGATGAGAGAAGAAGTGTCCAGATGAGAGAAGATGTGTCCAGATGAGAGAAGATGTGTCCAGATGAGAGGAAGACGTGTCCAGATGAGAGGAAGAAGGGTCCAGATGAAAGAAGACGTGTCCAGATGAGAGAAGACGTGTCCAGATGAGAGAAGTGTCCAAATGAGAGAAGAAGTGTCCAGATGAGAGAAGAAGAGTCCAGATGAGAGAAGAAGAGTCCAGATGAGAAGAAGAAGTTTCCAGATGAGAGAAGAAGTGTTTAGATGAGAGAAGACGTGTCTAGATGAGAGAAGAAGTGTCCAGATGAGAGGAAGAAGTGTCCAGATGAGAGAAGAAGTGTCCAGATGAGAGAAGACGTGTCCAGATGAGAGGAAGAAGTGTCCAGATGAGAGAAGAAGTGTCCACATGCGAGAAGAAGTGTCCAGATGAGAGGAAGACGTGTCCAGATGAGAGGAAGAAGGGTCCAGATGATAGAAGACGTGTCCAGATGAGAGAAGACGTGTCCAGATGAGAGGAAGAAGTGTCCAGATGAGAGAAGAAGTGTCCAGATGAGAGAAGATGTGTCCAGATGAGAGAAGAAGTGTCCAGATGAGAAAAGAAGTGTCCAGATGAGAGAAGACGTGACCAGATGAGAGGAAGAAGTGTCCAGATGAGAGAAGACGTGTCCAGATGAGATAAGACGTGTCCAGATGAGAGAAGAAGTGTCCAGATGAGAGAAGAAGTGTCCAGATGAGAGAAGATGTGTCCAGATGAGAGAAGATGTGTCCAGATGAGAGGAAGACGTGTCCAGATGAGAGGAAGAAGGGTCCAGATGAAAGAAGACGTGTCCAGATGAGAGAAGACGTGTCCAGATGAGAGAAGTGTCCAAATGAGAGAAGAAGTGTCCAGATGAGAGAAGAAGAGTCCAGATGAGAAGAAGTTTCCAGATGAGAGGAAGAAGGGTCCAGATGAAAGAAGACGTGTCCAGATGAGAGAAGACGTGTCCAGATGAGAGCAGACATGTCCAGATGAGAGGAAGAAGTGTCCACATGAGAAAAGAAGTGTCCAGATGAGAGAAGAAGTGTCCAGATGAGAGCAGACATGTCCAGATGAGAGGAAAAAGTGTCCAGATGAGAGAAGACGTGTCCAGATGAGAGAAAAAGTGTCCAGATGAGAGAAGACGTGTCCAGATGAGAGGAAGAAGTGTCCAGATGAGAGAAGAAGTGTCCAGATGAGAGAAGATGTGTCCAGATGAGAAAAGAAGTGTCCAGATGAGAAAAGAAGTGTCCAGATGAGAGAAGACGTGACCAGATGAGAGCAGACGTGTCCAGATGAGAGAAGACGTGTCATGATGAGAGAAGATGTGTCCAGATGAGAGAAGATGTGTCCAGATGAGAGAAGACGTGTCCAGATGAGAGAAGAAGTGTCCAGATGAGAGAAGATGTGTCCAGATGAGAGAAGATGTGTCCAGATGAGAGGAAGACGTGTCCAGATGAGAGGAATAAGGGTCCAGATGAAAGAAGACGTGTCCATATGAGAGAAGACGTGTCCAGATGAGAGAAGAAGAGTCCAGATGAGAGAAGAAGAGTCCAGATGAGAAGAAGAAGTTTCCAGATGAGAGAAGAAGTGTTTAGATGAGAGAAGACGTGTCTAGATGAGAGAAGAAGTGTCCAGATGAGAGGAAGAAGTGTCCAGATGAGAGAAGAAGTGTCCAGATGAGAGAAGACGTGTCCAGATGAGAGGAAGAAGTGTCCAGATGAGAAAAGAAGTGTCCAGATGAGAGAAGACGTGTCCAGATGAGAGAAGATGTTTCCAGATGAGAGAAGACGTGTCCAGATGAGAGAAGAAGTGTCCAGATGAGAGAAGATGTGTCCAGATGAGAGAAGATGTGTCCACATGAGAAAAGAAGTGTCCAGATGAGAGAAGACGTGTCCAGATGAGAGCAGACATGTCCAGATGAGAGGAAGAAGTGTCCAGATGAGAGAAGACGTGTCCAGATGAGATAAGACGTGTCCAGATGAGAGAAGAAGTGTCCAGATGAGAGAAGAAGTGTCCAGATGAGAGAAGAAGTGTCCAGATGAGAGCAGACGTGTCCAGATGAGAGGAAGAAGTGTCCAGATGAGAAAAGAAGTGTCCAGATGAGAGCACACGTGTCCAGATGAGAGGAAGAAGTGTCCCGATGAGAGAAGACGTGTCCAGATGAGAGAAGAAGTGTCCAGATGAGAGGAAGACGTGTCCAGATGAGAGGAATAAGGGTCCAGATGAAAGAAGACGTGTCCAGATGAGAGAAGACGTGTCCAGATGAGAAAAGAAGAGTCCAGATGAGAGAAGAAGAGTCCAGATGAGAAGAAGAAGTTTCCAGATGAGAGAAGAAGTGTTTAGATGAGAGAAGACGTGTCTAGATGAGAGAAGAAGTGTCCAGATGAGAGGAAGAAGTG
The DNA here is from genome assembly GCF_026437365.1 of Eucyclogobius newberryi. Lineage (NCBI taxonomy): Eukaryota > Metazoa > Chordata > Actinopteri > Gobiiformes > Gobiidae > Eucyclogobius > Eucyclogobius newberryi. The sequence goes on from NW_027316134.1 coordinate 579,580, forward strand.
TCCAGATGAGAGAAGAAGTGTCCAGATGAGAGAAGACGTGTCCAGATGAGAGGAAGAAGTGTCCAGATGAGAGAAGATGTTTCCAGATGAGAGAAGACGTGTCCAGATGAGAGAAGTGTCCAGATGAGAGAAGATGTGTCCAGATGAGAGAAGATGTGTCCACATGAGAAAAGAAGTGTCCAGATGAGAGAAGACGTGTCCAGATGAGAGCAGACATGTCCAGATGAGAGGAAGAAGTGTCCAGATGAGAGAAGACGTGTCCAGATGAGAGAAGATGTGTCCAGATGAGAGAAGAAGTGTCCACATGAGAAAAGAAGTGTCCAGATGAGAGAAGACGTGTCCAGATGAGAGCAGACATGTCCAGATGAGAGGAATAAGTGTCCAGATGAGAGAAGACGTGTCCAGATGAGAGAAGAAGTGTCCAGATGAGAAAAGAAGTGTCCAGATGAGAGAAGACGTGTCCAGATGAGAGAAGAAGTGTCCAGATGAGAGAAGAAGTGTCCAGATGAGAGAAGATGTGTCCAGATGAGAGAAGACGTGTCCAGATGAGAGAAGAAGTGTCCAGATGAGAGAAGAAGTGTCCAGATGAGAGAAGAAGTGTCCAGATGAGAGCAGACGTGTCCAGATGAGAGGAAGAAGTGTCCAGATGAGAAAAGAAGTGTCCAGATGAGAGCACACGTGTCCAGATGAGAGGAAGAAGTGTCCCGATGAGAGAAGACGTGTCCAGATGAGAGAAGAAGTGTCCAGATGAGAAAAGAAGTGTCCAGATGAGAGAAGACGTGTACAGATGAGAGAAGAAGTGTCCGGATGAGAGAAGATGTGTCCAGATGAGAGAAGAAGTGTCCACATGAGAAAAGAAGTGTCCAGATGAGAGAAGACGTGTCCAGATGAGAGCAGACATGTCCACATGAGAGGAATAAGTGTCCAGATGAGAGAAGAAGTGTCCAGATGAGAGAAGAAGTGTCCAGATGAGAAAAGAAGTGTCCAGATGAGAGAAGACGTGTCCAGATGAGAGAAGAAGTGTCCAGATGAGAGAAGAAGTGTCCAGATGAGAGAAGATGTGTCCAGATGAGATAAGACGTGTCCAGATGAGAGAAGAAGTGTCCAGATGAGAGAAGAAGTGTCCAGATGAGAGAAGAAGTGTCCAGATGAGAGCAGACGTGTCCAGATGAGAGGAAGAAGTGTCCAGATGAGAAAAGAAGTGTCCAGATGAGAGCACACGTGTCCAGATGAGAGGAAGAAGTGTCCCGATGAGAGAAGACGTGTCCAGATGAGAGAAGAAGTGTCCAGATGAGAAAAGAAGTGTCCAGATGAGAGAAGACGTGTCCAGATGAGAGAAGAAGTGTCCGGATGAGAGAAGATGTGTCCAGATGAGAGAAGATGTTTCCAGATGAGAGAAGAAGTGTCCAGATGAGAGAAGATGTGTCCAGATGAGAGAAGATGTGTCCAGATGAGAGGAAGACGTGTCCAGATGAGAGGAATAAGGGTCCAGATGAAAGAAGACGTGTCCATATGAGAGAAGACGTGTCCAGATGAGAGAAGAAGAGTCCAGATGAGAGAAGAAGAGTCCAGATGAGAAGAAGAAGTTTCCAGATGAGAGAAGAAGTGTTTAGATGAGAGAAGACGTGTCTAGATGAGAGAAGAAGTGTCCAGATGAGAGGAAGAAGTGTCCAGATGAGAGAAGAAGTGTCCAGATGAGAGAAGACGTGTCCAGATGAGAGGAAGAAGTGTCCAGATGAGAAAAGAAGTGTCCAGATGAGAGAAGACGTGTCCAGATGAGAGAAGATGTTTCCAGATGAGAGAAGACGTGTCCAGATGAGAGAAGAAGTGTCCAGATGAGAGAAGATGTGTCCAGATGAGAGAAGATGTGTCCACATGAGAAAAGAAGTGTCCAGATGAGAGAAGACGTGTCCAGATGAGAGCAGACATGTCCAGATGAGAGGAAGAAGTGTCCAGATGAGAGAAGACGTGTCCAGATGAGATAAGACGTGTCCAGATGAGAGAAGAAGTGTCCAGATGAGAGAAGAAGTGTCCAGATGAGAGAAGAAGTGTCCAGATGAGAGCAGACGTGTCCAGATGAGAGGAAGAAGTGTCCAGATGAGAAAAGAAGTGTCCAGATGAGAGCACACGTGTCCAGATGAGAGGAAGAAGTGTCCCGATGAGAGAAGACGTGTCCAGATGAGAGAAGAAGTGTCCAGATGAGAGGAAGACGTGTCCAGATGAGAGGAATAAGGGTCCAGATGAAAGAAGACGTGTCCAGATGAGAGAAGACGTGTCCAGATGAGAAAAGAAGAGTCCAGATGAGAGAAGAAGAGTCCAGATGAGAAGAAGAAGTTTCCAGATGAGAGAAGAAGTGTTTAGATGAGAGAAGAAGTGTCCAGATGAGAAAAGAAGTGTCCAGATGAGAGAAGACGTGTCCAGATGAGAGAAGAAGTGTCCAGATGAGAGAAGAAGTGTCCAGATGAGAGAAGATGTGTCCAGATGAGATAAGACGTGTCCAGATGAGAGAAGAAGTGTCCAGATGAGAGAAGAAGTGTCCAGATGAGAGAAGAAGTGTCCAGATGAGAGCAGACGTGTCCAGATGAGAGGAAGAAGTGTCCAGATGAGAAAAGAAGTGTCCAGATGAGAGCACACGTGTCCAGATGAGAGGAAGAAGTGTCCCGATGAGAGAAGACGTGTCCAGATGAGAGAAGAAGTGTCCAGATGAGAAAAGAAGTGTCCAGATGAGAGAAGACGTGTCCAGATGAGAGAAGAAGTGTCCGGATGAGAGAAGATGTGTCCAGATGAGAGAAGATGTTTCCAGATGAGAGAAGAAGTGTCCAGATGAGAGAAGATGTGTCCAGATGAGAGAAGATGTGTCCAGATGAGAGGAAGACGTGTCCAGATGAGAGGAATAAGGGTCCAGATGAAAGAAGACGTGTCCATATGAGAGAAGACGTGTCCAGATGAGAGAAGAAGAGTCCAGATGAGAGAAGAAGAGTCCAGATGAGAAGAAGAAGTTTCCAGATGAGAGAAGAAGTGTTTAGATGAGAGAAGACGTGTCTAGATGAGAGAAGAAGTGTCCAGATGAGAGGAAGAAGTGTCCAGATGAGAGAAGAAGTGTCCAGATGAGAGAAGACGTGTCCAGATGAGAGGAAGAAGTGTCCAGATGAGAAAAGAAGTGTCCAGATGAGAGAAGACGTGTCCAGATGAGAGAAGATGTTTCCAGATGAGAGAAGACGTGTCCAGATGAGAGAAGAAGTGTCCAGATGAGAGAAGATGTGTCCAGATGAGAGAAGATGTGTCCACATGAGAAAAGAAGTGTCCAGATGAGAGAAGACGTGTCCAGATGAGAGCAGACATGTCCAGATGAGAGGAAGAAGTGTCCAGATGAGAGAAGACGTGTCCAGATGAGATAAGACGTGTCCAGATGAGAGAAGAAGTGTCCAGATGAGAGAAGAAGTGTCCAGATGAGAGAAGAAGTGTCCAGATGAGAGCAGACGTGTCCAGATGAGAGGAAGAAGTGTCCAGATGAGAAAAGAAGTGTCCAGATGAGAGCACACGTGTCCAGATGAGAGGAAGAAGTGTCCCGATGAGAGAAGACGTGTCCAGATGAGAGAAGAAGTGTCCAGATGAGAGGAAGACGTGTCCAGATGAGAGGAATAAGGGTCCAGATGAAAGAAGACGTGTCCAGATGAGAGAAGACGTGTCCAGATGAGAAAAGAAGAGTCCAGATGAGAGAAGAAGAGTCCAGATGAGAAGAAGAAGTTTCCAGATGAGAGAAGAAGTGTTTAGATGAGAGAAGACGTGTCTAGATGAGAGAAGAAGTGTCCAGATGAGAGGAAGAAGTGTCCAGATGAGAGAAGAAGTGTCCAGATGAGAGAAGACGTGTCCAGATGAGAGGAAGAAGTGTCCAGATGAGAGAAGATGTTTCCAGATGAGAGAAGACGTGTCCAGATGAGAGAAGTGTCCAGATGAGAGAAGATGTGTCCAGATGAGAGAAGATGTGTCCACATGAGAAAAGAAGTGTCCAGATGAGAGAAGACGTGTCCAGATGAGAGCAGACATGTCCAGATGAGAGGAAGAAGTGTCCAGATGAGAGAAGACGTGTCCAGATGAGAGAAGATGTGTCCAGATGAGAGAAGAAGTGTCCACATGAGAAAAGAAGTGTCCAGATGAGAGAAGACGTGTCCAGATGAGAGCAGACATGTCCAGATGAGAGGAATAAGTGTCCAGATGAGAGAAGACGTGTCCAGATGAGAGAAGAAGTGTCCAGATGAGAAAAGAAGTGTCCAGATGAGAGAAGACGTGTCCAGATGAGAGAAGAAGTGTCCAGATGAGAGAAGAAGTGTCCAGATGAGAGAAGATGTGTCCAGATGAGAGAAGACGTGTCCAGATGAGAGAAGAAGTGTCCAGATGAGAGAAGAAGTGTCCAGATGAGAGAAGAAGTGTCCAGATGAGAGCAGACGTGTCCAGATGAGAGGAAGAAGTGTCCAGATGAGAAAAGAAGTGTCCAGATGAGAGCACACGTGTCCAGATGAGAGGAAGAAGTGTCCCGATGAGAGAAGACGTGTCCAGATGAGAGAAGAAGTGTCCAGATGAGAAAAGAAGTGTCCAGATGAGAGAAGACGTGTACAGATGAGAGAAGAAGTGTCCGGATGAGAGAAGATGTGTCCAGATGAGAGAAGAAGTGTCCACATGAGAAAAGAAGTGTCCAGATGAGAGAAGACGTGTCCAGATGAGAGCAGACATGTCCACATGAGAGGAATAAGTGTCCAGATGAGAGAAGAAGTGTCCAGATGAGAGAAGAAGTGTCCAGATGAGAAAAGAAGTGTCCAGATGAGAGAAGACGTGTCCAGATGAGAGAAGAAGTGTCCAGATGAGAGAAGAAGTGTCCAGATGAGAGAAGATGTGTCCAGATGAGATAAGACGTGTCCAGATGAGAGAAGAAGTGTCCAGATGAGAGAAGAAGTGTCCAGATGAGAGAAGAAGTGTCCAGATGAGAGCAGACGTGTCCAGATGAGAGGAAGAAGTGTCCAGATGAGAAAAGAAGTGTCCAGATGAGAGCACACGTGTCCAGATGAGAGGAAGAAGTGTCCCGATGAGAGAAGACGTGTCCAGATGAGAGAAGAAGTGTCCAGATGAGAAAAGAAGTGTCCAGATGAGAGAAGACGTGTCCAGATGAGAGAAGAAGTGTCCGGATGAGAGAAGATGTGTCCAGATGAGAGAAGAAGTGTCCAGATGAGAAGAAGAAGTTTCCAGATGAGAGGAAGAAGGGTCCAGATGAAAGAAGACGTGTCCAGATGAGAGAAGACGTGTCCAGATGAGAGCAGACATGTCCAGATGAGAGGAAGAAGTGTCCACATGAGAAAAGAAGTGTCCAGATGAGAGAAGACGTGTCCAGATGATAGAAGACGTGTCCAGATGAGAGGAAGAAGTGTCCAGATGAGAGAAGAAGTGTCCAGATGAGAGAAGACGTGTCCAGATGAGAGCAGACATGTCCAGATGAGAGGAAGAAGTGTCCACATGAGAAAAGAAGTGTCCAGATGAGAGAAGACGTGTCCAGATGAGAGAAGACGTGTCCAGATGAGAGAAGAAGTGTCCAGATGAGAGGAAGAAGTGTCCAGATGAGAGGAAGAAGGGTCCAGATGAAAAAAGACGTGTCCAGAAGAGAAGAGACGTGTCCAGATGAGAGGAAGAAGTGTCCAGATGAGAGAAGACGTGTCCAGATGAGAGAAGAAGTGTCCAGATGAGAGAAGAAGTGTCCAGATGAGAGGAAGAAGTGTCCAGATGAGAGAAGACGTGTCCAGATGAGAGGAAGAAGTGTCCAGATGAGAGAAGAAGTGTCCAGATGAGAGAAGAAGTGTACAGATGAGAGAAGAAGTGTCCAGATGAGAGCAGACGTGTCCAGATGAGAGGAAGAAGTGTCCAGATGAGAAAAGAAGTGTCCAGATGAGAGAAGACGTGTCCAGATGAGAGAAGAAGTGTCCAGATGAGAAAAGAAGTGTCCAGATGAGAGGAAGAAGTGTCCAGATGAGAGAAGAAGTGTCCGGATGAGAGAAGATGTGTCCAGATGAGAGAAGAAGTGTCCAGATGAGAGGAAGAAGTGTCCAGATGAGAGGAAGAAGGGTCCAGATGAAAAAAGACGTGTCCAGAAGAGAAGAGACGTGTCCAGAAGAGAGGAAGAAGTGTCCAGATGAGAGAAGACGTGTCCAGATGAGAAAAGAAGTGTCCAGATGAGAGAAGACGTGTCCAGATGAGAGAAGATGTTTCCAGATGAGAGAAGACGTGTCCAGATGAGAGAAGAAGTGTCCAGATGAGAGAAGATGTGTCCAGATGAGAGAAGATGTGTCCAGATGAGAGGAAGACGTGTCCAGATGAGAGGAAGAAGGGTCCAGATGAAAGAAGACGTGTCCAGATGAGAGAAGACGTGTCCAGATGAGAGAAGTGTCCAAATGAGAGAAGAAGTGTCCAGATGAGAGAAGAAGAGTCCAGATGAGAGAAGAAGAGTCCAGATGAGAAGAAGAAGTTTCCAGATGAGAGAAGAAGTGTTTAGATGAGAGAAGACGTGTCTAGATGAGAGAAGAAGTGTCCAGATGAGAGGAAGAAGTGTCCAGATGAGAGAAGAAGTGTCCAGATGAGAGAAGACGTGTCCAGATGAGAGGAAGAAGTGTCCAGATGAGAGAAGAAGTGTCCACATGCGAGAAGAAGTGTCCAGATGAGAGGAAGACGTGTCCAGATGAGAGGAAGAAGGGTCCAGATGATAGAAGACGTGTCCAGATTAGAGAAGACGTGTCCAGATGAGAGGAAGAAGTGTCCAGATGAGAGAAGAAGTGTCCAGATGAGAGAAGATGTGTCCAGATGAGAGAAGAAGTGTCCAGATGAGAAAAGAAGTGTCCAGATGAGAGAAGACGTGACCAGATGAGAGGAAGAAGTGTCCAGATGAGAGAAGACGTGTCCAGATGAGATAAGACGTGTCCAGATGAGAGAAGAAGTGTCCAGATGAGAGAAGAAGTGTCCAGATGAGAGAAGATGTGTCCAGATGAGAGAAGATGTGTCCAGATGAGAGGAAGACGTGTCCAGATGAGAGGAAGAAGGGTCCAGATGAAAGAAGACGTGTCCAGATGAGAGAAGACGTGTCCAGATGAGAGAAGTGTCCAAATGAGAGAAGAAGTGTCCAGATGAGAGAAGAAGAGTCCAGATGAGAAGAAGTTTCCAGATGAGAGGAAGAAGGGTCCAGATGAAAGAAGACGTGTCCAGATGAGAGAAGACGTGTCCAGATGAGAGCAGACATGTCCAGATGAGAGGAAGAAGTGTCCACATGAGAAAAGAAGTGTCCAGATGAGAGAAGAAGTGTCCAGATGAGAGAAGTGTCCAGATGAGAGGAAAAAGTGTCCAGATGAGAGAAGACGTGTCCAGATGAGAGAAAAAGTGTCCAGATGAGAGAAGACGTGTCCAGATGAGAGGAAGAAGTGTCCAGATGAGAGAAGAAGTGTCCAGATGAGAGAAGATGTGTCCAGATGAGAAAAGAAGTGTCCAGATGAGAAAAGAAGTGTCCAGATGAGAGAAGACGTGACCAGATGAGAGCAGACGTGTCCAGATGAGAGAAGACGTGTCATGATGAGAGAAGATGTGTCCAGATGAGAGAAGATGTGTCCAGATGAGAGAAGACGTGTCCAGATGAGAGAAGAAGTGTCCAGATGAGAGAAGATGTGTCCAGATGAGAGAAGATGTGTCCAGATGAGAGGAAGACGTGTCCAGATGAGAGGAATAAGGGTCCAGATGAAAGAAGACGTGTCCATATGAGAGAAGACGTGTCCAGATGAGAGAAGAAGAGTCCAGATGAGAGAAGAAGAGTCCAGATGAGAAGAAGAAGTTTCCAGATGAGAGAAGAAGTGTTTAGATGAGAGAAGACGTGTCTAGATGAAAGAAGAAGTGTCCAGATGAGAGGAAGAAGTGTCCAGATGAGAGAAGAAGTGTCCAGATGAGAGAAGACGTGTCCAGATGAGAGGAAGAAGTGTCCAGATGAGAAAAGAAGTGTCCAGATGAGAGAAGACGTGTCCAGATGAGAGAAGATGTTTCCAGATGAGAGAAGACGTGTCCAGATGAGAGAAGAAGTGTCCAGATGAGAGAAGATGTGTCCAGATGAGAGAAGATGTGTCCACATGAGAAAAGAAGTGTCCAGATGAGAGAAGACGTGTCCAGATGAGAGCAGACATGTCCAGATGAGAGGAAGAAGTGTCCAGATGAGAGAAGACGTGTCCAGATGAGAGAAGATGTGTCCAGATGAGAGAAGAAGTGTCCACATGAGAAAAGAAGTGTCCAGATGAGAGAAGACGTGTCCAGATGAGAGCAGACATGTCCAGATGAGAGGAATAAGTGTCCAGATGAGAGAAGACGTGTCCAGATGAGAGAAGAAGTGTCCAGATGAGAAAAGAAGTGTCCAGATGAGAGAAGACGTGTCCAGATGAGAGAAGAAGTGTCCAGATGAGAGAAGAAGTGTCCAGATGAGAGAAGATGTGTCCAGATGAGATAAGACGTGTCCAGATGAGAGAAGAAGTGTCCAGATGAGAGCAGACGTGTCCAGATGAGAGGAAGAAGTGTCAAGATGAGAAAAGAAGTGTCCAGATGAGAGCACACGTGTCCAGATGAGAGGAAGAAGTGTCCCGATGAGAGAAGACGTGTCCAGATGAGAGAAGAAGTGTCCAGATGAGAAAAGAAGTGTCCAGATGAGAGAAGACATGTCCAGATGAGAGAAGAAGTGTCCGGATGAGAGAAGATGTGTCCAGATGAGAGAAGAAGTGTCCAGATGAGAGCAGACGTGTCCAGACGAGAGGAAGAAGTGTCCAGATGAGAGAAGACGTGTCCAGATGAGAGAAGAAGTGTCCAGATGAGAGAAGACGTGTCCAGATGAGAGGAAGAAGTGTCCAGATGAGAGAAGACGTGTCCAGATGAGAGAAGAAGTGTCCGGATGAGAGAAGATGTGTCCAGATGAGAGAAGAAGTGTCCAGATGAGAAGAAGAAGTTTCCAGATGAGAGGAAGAAGGGTCCAGATGAAAGAAGACGTGTCCAGATGAGAGAAGACGTGTCCAGATGAGAGCAGACATGTCCAGATGAGAGGAAGAAGTGTCCACATGAGAAAAGAAGTGTCCAGATGAGAGAAGACGTGTCCAGATGATAGAAGACGTGTCCAGATGAGAGGAAGAAGTGTCCAGATGAGAGAAGAAGTGTCCAGATGAGAGAAGACGTGTCCAGATGAGAGCAGACATGTCCAGATGAGAGGAAGAAGTGTCCACATGAGAAAAGAAGTGTCCAGATGAGAGAAGACGTGTCCAGATGAGAGAAGACGTGTCCAGATGAGAGAAGAAGTGTCCAGATGAGAGGAAGAAGTGTCCAGATGAGAGGAAGAAGGGTCCAGATGAAAAAAGACGTGTCCAGAAGAGAAGAGACGTGTCCAGATGAGAGGAAGAAGTGTCCAGATGAGAGAAGACGTGTCCAGATGAGAGAAGAAGTGTCCAGATGAGAGAAGAAGTGTCCAGATGAGAGGAAGAAGTGTCCAGATGAGAGAAGACGTGTCCAGATGAGAGGAAGAAGTGTCCAGATGAGAGAAGAAGTGTCCAGATGAGAGAAGAAGTGTACAGATGAGAGAAGAAGTGTCCAGATGAGAGCAGACGTGTCCAGATGAGAGGAAGAAGTGTCCAGATGAGAAAAGAAGTGTCCAGATGAGAGAAGACGTGTCCAGATGAGAGAAGAAGTGTCCAGATGAGAAAAGAAGTGTCCAGATGAGAGGAAGAAGTGTCCAGATGAGAGAAGAAGTGTCCGGATGAGAGAAGATGTGTCCAGATGAGAGAAGAAGTGTCCAGATGAGAGGAAGAAGTGTCCAGATGAGAGGAAGAAGGGTCCAGATGAAAAAAGACGTGTCCAGAAGAGAAGAGACGTGTCCAGAAGAGAGGAAGAAGTGTCCAGATGAGAGAAGACGTGTCCAGATGAGAAAAGAAGTGTCCAGATGAGAGAAGACGTGTCCAGATGAGAGAAGATGTTTCCAGATGAGAGAAGACGTGTCCAGATGAGAGAAGAAGTGTCCAGATGAGAGAAGATGTGTCCAGATGAGAGAAGATGTGTCCAGATGAGAGGAAGACGTGTCCAGATGAGAGGAAGAAGGGTCCAGATGAAAGAAGACGTGTCCAGATGAGAGAAGACGTGTCCAGATGAGAGAAGTGTCCAAATGAGAGAAGAAGTGTCCAGATGAGAGAAGAAGAGTCCAGATGAGAGAAGAAGAGTCCAGATGAGAAGAAGAAGTTTCCAGATGAGAGAAGAAGTGTTTAGATGAGAGAAGACGTGTCTAGATGAGAGAAGAAGTGTCCAGATGAGAGGAAGAAGTGTCCAGATGAGAGAAGAAGTGTCCAGATGAGAGAAGACGTGTCCAGATGAGAGGAAGAAGTGTCCAGATGAGAGAAGAAGTGTCCACATGCGAGAAGAAGTGTCCAGATGAGAGGAAGACGTGTCCAGATGAGAGGAAGAAGGGTCCAGATGAAAGAAGACGTGTCCAGATGAGAGAAGACGTGTCCAGATGAGAGGAAGAAGTGTCCAGATGAGAGAAGAAGTGTCCAGATGAGAGAAGATGTGTCCAGATGAGAGAAGAAGTGTCCAGATGAGAAAAGAAGTGTCCAGATGAGAGAAGACGTGACCAGATGAGAGGAAGAAGTGTCCAGATGAGAGAAGACGTGTCCAGATGAGATAAGACGTGTCCAGATGAGAGAAGAAGTGTCCAGATGAGAGAAGAAGTGTCCAGATGAGAGAAGATGTGTCCAGATGAGAGAAGATGTGTCCAGATGAGAGGAAGACGTGTCCAGATGAGAGGAAGAAGGGTCCAGATGAAAGAAGACGTGTCCAGATGAGAGAAGACGTGTCCAGATGAGAGAAGTGTCCAAATGAGAGAAGAAGTGTCCAGATGAGAGAAGAAGAGTCCAGATGAGAAGAAGTTTCCAGATGAGAGGAAGAAGGGTCCAGATGAAAGAAGACGTGTCCAGATGAGAGAAGACGTGTCCAGATGAGAGCAGACATGTCCAGATGAGAGGAAGAAGTGTCCACATGAGAAAAGAAGTGTCCAGATGAGAGAAGAAGTGTCCAGATGAGAGAAGTGTCCAGATGAGAGGAAAAAGTGTCCAGATGAGAGAAGACGTGTCCAGATGAGAGAAAAAGTGTCCAGATGAGAGAAGACGTGTCCAGATGAGAGGAAGAAGTGTCCAGATGAGAGAAGAAGTGTCCAGATGAGAGAAGATGTGTCCAGATGAGAAAAGAAGTGTCCAGATGAGAAAAGAAGTGTCCAGATGAGAGAAGACGTGACCAGATGAGAGCAGACGTGTCCAGATGAGAGAAGACGTGTCATGATGAGAGAAGATGTGTCCAGATGAGAGAAGATGTGTCCAGATGAGAGAAGAAGTGTCCAGATGAGAGAAGATGTGTCCAGATGAGAGAAGATGTGTCCAGATGAGAGGAAGACGTGTCCAGATGAGAGGAATAAGGGTCCAGATGAAAGAAGACGTGTCCATATGAGAGAAGACGTGTCCAGATGAGAGAAGAAGAGTCCAGATGAGAGAAGAAGAGTCCAGATGAGAAGAAGAAGTTTCCAGATGAGAGAAGAAGTGTTTAGATGAGAGAAGACGTGTCTAGATGAGAGAAGAAGTGTCCAGATGAGAGGAAGAAGTGTCCAGATGAGAGAAGAAGAGTCCAGATGAGAAGAAGAAGTTTCCAGATGAGAGAAGAAGTGTTTAGATGAGAGAAGACGTGTCTAGATGAGAGAAGAAGTGTCCAGATGAGAGGAAGAAGTGTCCAGATGAGAGAAGAAGTGTCCAGATGAGAGAAGACGTGTCCAGATGAGAGGAAGAAGTGTCCAGATGAGAAAAGAAGTGTCCAGATGAGAGAAGACGTGTCCAGATGAGAGAAGATGTTTCCAGATGAGAGAAGACGTGTCCAGATGAGAGAAGAAGTGTCCAGATGAGAGAAGATGTGTCCAGATGAGAGAAGATGTGTCCACATGAGAAAAGAAGTGTCCAGATGAGAGAAGACGTGTCCAGATGAGAGCAGACATGTCCAGATGAGAGGAAGAAGTGTCCAGATGAGAGAAGACGTGTCCAGATGAGAGAAGATGTGTCCAGATGAGAGAAGAAGTGTCCACATGAGAAAAGAAGTGTCCAGATGAGAGAAGACGTGTCCAGATGAGAGCAGACATGTCCAGATGAGAGGAATAAGTGTCCAGATGAGAGAAGACGTGTCCAGATGAGAGAAGAAGTGTCCAGATGAGAAAAGAAGTGTCCAGATGAGAGAAGACGTGTCCAGATGAGAGAAGAAGTGTCCAGATGAGAGAAGAAGTGTCCAGATGAGAGAAGATGTGTCCAGATGAGATAAGACGTGTCCAGATGAGAGAAGAAGTGTCCAGATGAGAGCAGACGTGTCCAGATGAGAGGAAGAAGTGTCAAGATGAGAAAAGAAGTGTCCAGATGAGAGCACACGTGTCCAGATGAGAGGAAGAAGTGTCCCGATGAGAGAAGACGTGTCCAGATGAGAGAAGAAGTGTCCAGATGAGAAAAGAAGTGTCCAGATGAGAGAAGACATGTCCAGATGAGAGAAGAAGTGTCCGGATGAGAGAAGATGTGTCCAGATGAGAGAAGAAGTGTCCAGATGAGAGCAGACGTGTCCAGACGAGAGGAAGAAGTGTCCAGATGAGAGAAGACGTGTCCAGATGAGAGAAGAAGTGTCCAGATGAGAGAAGACGTGTCCAGATGAGAGGAAGAAGTGTCCAGATGAGAGAAGACGTGTCCAGATGAGAGAAGAAGTGTCCAGATGAGAGAAGATGTGTCCAGATGAGAGAAGAAGTGTCCAGATGAGAAAAGAAGTGTCCAGATGAGAGCAGACGTGTCCAGATGAGAGGAAGAAGTGTCCAGATGAGAGGAAGACGTGTCCAGATGAGAGAAGACGTGTCCAGATGAGAGAAGAAGTGTCCAGATGAAAAAAGAAGTGTCCAGATGAGAGAAGAAGTGTCCAGATGAGAGGAAGAAGTGTCCAGATGAGAGGAAGAAGGGTCCAGATGAAAAAAGACGTGTCCAGAAGAGAAGAGACGTGTCCAGATGAGAGGAAGAAGTGTCCAGATGAGAGAAGACGTGTCCAGATGAGAAAAGAAGTGTCCAGATGAGAGAAGATGTGTACAGATGAGAGAAGATGTTTCCAGATGAGAGAAGACGTGTCCAGATGAGAGAAGAAGTGTCCAGATGAGAGAAGATGTGTCCAGATGAGAGAAGATGTGTCCAGATGAGAGGAAGACGTGTCCAGATGAGAGGAAGAAGGGTCCAGATGAAAGAAGACGTGTCCAGATGAGAGAAGACGTGTCCAGATGAGAGAAGTGTCCAAATGAGAGAAGAAGTGTCCAGATGAGAGAAGAAGAGTCCAGATGAGAGAAGAAGAGTCCAGATGAGAAGAAGAAGTTTCCAGATGAGAGAAGAAGTGTTTAGATGAGAGAAGACATGTCCAGATGAGAGAAGAAGTGTCCAGATGAGAGAAGAAGTGTCCAGATGAGAGCAGACGTGTCCAGATGAGAGGAAGAAGTGTCCAGATGAGAAAAGAAGTGTCCAGATGAGAGCAGACGTGTCCAGATGAGAGGAAGAAGTGTCCCGATGAGAGAAGACGTGTCCAGATGAGAGAAGAAGTGTCCAGATGAGAAAAGAAGTGTCCAGATGAGAGAAGACGTGTCCAGATGAGAGAAGAAGTGTCCGGATGAGAGAAGATGTGTCCAGATGAGAGAAGAAGTGTCCAGATGAGAGCAGACGTGTCCAGATGAGAGGAAGAAGTGTCCAGATGAGAGAAGACGTGTCCAGATGAGAGAAGAAGTGTCCTGATGAGAGAAGACGTGTCCAGATGAGAGGAAGAAGTGTCCAGATGAGAGAAGACGTGTCCAGATGAGAGAAGAAGTGTCCAGATGAGAGAAGATGTGTCCAGATGAGAGAAGAAGTGTCCAGATGAGAGAAGACGTGTCCAGATGAGAGGAAGAAGTGTCCAGATGAGAGGAAGACGTGTCCAGATGAGAGAAGACGTGTCCAGATGAGAGAAGAAGTGTCCAGATGAAAAAAGAAGTGTCCAGATGAGAGGAAGAAGTGTCCAGATGAGAGAAGAAGTGTCCGGATGAGAGAAGATGTGTCCAGATGAGAGAAGAAGTGTCCAGATGAGAGGAAGAAGTGTCCAGATGAGAGGAAGAAGGGTCCAGATGAAAAAAGACGTGTCCAGATGAGAGAAGACGTGTCCAGATGAGAGAAGTGTCCAAATGAGAGAAGAAGTGTCCAGATGAGAGAAGAAGTGTCCAGATGAGAGGAAGAAGTGTCCAGATGAGAGGAAGAAGGGTCCAGATGAAAAAAGACGTGTCCAGATGAGAGAAGACGTGTCCAGATGAGAGAAGAAGTGTCCAGATGAGAGAAGATGTGTCCAGATGAGAGAAGATGTGTCCAGATGAGAGGAAGACGTGTCCAGATGAGAGGAAGAAGGGTCCAGATGAAAGAAGACGTGTCCAGATGAGAGAAGACGTGTCCAGATGAGAGAAGTGTCCAAATGAGAGAAGAAGTGTCCAGATGAGAGAAGAAGTGTCCAGATGAGAGCAGACGTGTCCAGATGAGAGGAAGAAGTGTCCAGATGAGAGAAGACGTGTCCAGATGAGAGAAGAAGTGTCCAGATGAGAGAAGACGTGTCCAGATGAGAGGAAGAAGTGTCCAGATGAGAGAAGACGTGTCCAGATGAGAGAAGAAGTGTCCAGATGAGAGAAGATGTGTCCAGATGAGAGAAGAAGTGTCCAGATGAGAAAAGAAGTGTCCAGATGAGAGCAGACGTGTCCAGATGAGAGGAAGAAGTGTCCAGATGAGAGGAAGACGTGTCCAGATGAGAGAAGACGTGTCCAGATGAGAGAAGAAGTGTCCAGATGAGAAAAGAAGTGTCCAGATGAGAGAAGAAGTGTCCAGATGAGAGGAAGAAGTGTCCAGATGAGAGGAAGAAGGGTCCAGATGAAAAAAGACGTGTCCAGAAGAGAAGAGACGTGTCCAGATGAGAGGAAGAAGTGTCCAGATGAGAGAAGACGTGTCCAGATGAGAAAAGAAGTGTCCAGATGAGAGAAGACGTGTACAGATGAGAGAAGATGTTTCCAGATGAGAGAAGACGTGTCCAGATGAGAGAAGAAGTGTCCAGATGAGAGAAGATGTGTCCAGATGAGAGAAGATGTGTCCAGATGAGAGGAAGACGTGTCCAGATGAGAGGAAGAAGGGTCCAGATGAAAGAAGACGTGTCCAGATGAGAGAAGACGTGTCCAGATGAGAGAAGTGTCCAAATGAGAGAAGAAGTGTCCAGATGAGAGAAGAAGAGTCCAGATGAGAGAAGAAGAGTCCAGATGAGAAGAAGAAGTTTCCAGATGAGAGAAGAAGTGTTTAGATGAGAGAAGACGTGTCCAGATGAGAGAAGAAGTGTCCAGATGAGAGAAGAAGTGTCCAGATGAGAGAAGAAGTGTCCAGATGAGAGCAGACGTGTCCAGATGAGAGGAAGAAGTGTCCAGATGAGAAAAGAAGTGTCCAGATGAGAGCAGACGTGTCCAGATGAGAGGAAGAAGTGTCCCGATGAGAGAAGACGTGTCCAGATGAGAGAAGAAGTGTCCAGATGAGAAAAGAAGTGTCCAGATGAGAGAAGACGTGTCCAGATGAGAGAAGAAGTGTCCGGATGAGAGAAGATGTGTCCAGATGAGAGAAGAAGTGTCCAGATGAGAGCAGACGTGTCCAGATGAGAGGAAGAAGTGTCCAGATGAGAGAAGACGTGTCCAGATGAGAGAAGAAGTGTCCAGATGAGAGAAGACGTGTCCAGATGAGAGGAAGAAGTGTCCAGATGAGAGAAGACGTGTCCAGATGAGAGAAGAAGTGTCCAGATGAGAGAAGATGTGTCCAGATGAGAGAAGAAGTGTCCAGATGAGAGAAGACGTGTCCAGATGAGAGGAAGAAGTGTCCAGATGAGAGGAAGACGTGTCCAGATGAGAGAAGACGTGTCCAGATGAGAGAAGAAGTGTCCAGATGAAAAAAGAAGTGTCCAGATGAGAGGAAGAAGTGTCCAGATGAGAGAAGAAGTGTCCGGATGAGAGAAGATGTGTCCAGATGAGAGAAGAAGTGTCCAGATGAGAGGAAGAAGTGTCCAGATGAGAGGAAGAAGGGTCCAGATGAAAAAAGACGTGTCCAGATGAGAGAAGACGTGTCCAGATGAGAGAAGTGTCCAAATGAGAGAAGAAGTGTCCAGATGAGAGAAGAAGTGTCCAGATGAGAGGAAGAAGTGTCCAGATGAGAGAAGACGTGTCCAGATGAGAGAAGAAGTGTCCAGATGAGAGGAAGAAGGGTCCAGATGAAAGAAGACGTGTCCAGATGAGAGAACACGTGTCCAGATGAGAGAAGTGTCCAAATGAGAGAAGAAGTGTCCAGATGAGAGAAGAAGAGTCCAGATGAGAAGAAGTTTCCAGATGAGAGGAAGAAGGGTCCAGATGAAAGAAGACGTGTCCAGATGAGAGAAGACGTGTCCAGATGAGAGCAGACATGTCCAGATGAGAGGAAGAAGTGTCCACATGAGAAAAGAAGTGTCCAGATGAGAGAAGAAGTGTCCAGATGAGAGAAGTGTCCAGATGAGAGGAAAAAGTGTCCAGATGAGAGAAGACGTGTCCAGATGAGAGAAAAAGTGTCCAGATGAGAGAAGACGTGTCCAGATGAGAGGAAGAAGTGTCCAGATGAGAGAAGAAGTGTCCAGATGAGAGAATATGTGTCCAGATGAGAAAAGAAGTGTCCAGATGAGAAAAGAAGTGTCCAGATGAGAGAAGACGTGACCAGATGAGAGCAGACGTGTCCAGATGAGAGAAGACGTGTCATGATGAGAGAAGATGTGTCCAGATGAGAGAAGATGTGTCCAGATGAGAGAAGACGTGTCCAGATGAGAGAAGAAGTGTCCAGATGAGAGAAGATGTGTCCAGATGAGAGAAGATGTGTCCAGATGAGAGGAAGACGTGTCCAGATGAGAGGAAAAAGTGTCCAGATGAGAGAAGACGTGTCCAGATGAGAGAAAAAGTGTCCAGATGAGAGAAGAAGAGTCCAGATGAGAGAAGAAGAGTCCAGATGAGAAGAAGAAGTTTCCAGATGAGAGAAGAAGTGTTTAGATGAGAGAAGACGTGTCTAGATGAGAGAAGAAGTGTCCAGATGAGAGGAAGAAGTGTCCAGATGAGAGAAGAAGTGTCCAGATGAGAGAAGACGTGTCCAGATGAGAGGAAGAAGTGTCCAGATGAGAAAAGAAGTGTCCAGATGAGAGAAGACGTGTCCAGATGAGAGAAGATGTTTCCAGATGAGAGAAGACGTGTCCAGATGAGAGAAGAAGTGTCCCGATGAGAGAAGATGTGTCCAGATGAGAGAAGATGTGTCCAGATGAGAGAAGATGTGTCCACATGAGAAAAGAAGTGTCCAGATGAGAGAAGACGTGTCCAGATGAGAGCAGACATGTCCAGATGAGAGGAAGAAGTGTCCAGATGTGAGAAGACGTGTCCAGATGAGAGAAGATGTGTCCAGATGAGAGAAGAAGTGTCCACATGAGAAAAGAAGTGTCCAGATGAGAGAAGACGTGTCCAGATGAGAGCAGACATGTCCAGATGAGAGGAATAAGTGTCCAGATGAGAGAAGACGTGTCCAGATGAGAGAAGAAGTGTCCAGATGAGAAAAGAAGTGTCCAGATGAGAGAAGACGTGTCCAGATGAGAGAAGAAGTGTCCAGATGAGAGAAGAAGTGTCCAGATGAGAGAAGATGTGTCCAGATGAGATAAGACGTGTCCAGATGAGAGAAGAAGTGTCCAGATGAGAGCAGACGTGTCCAGATGAGAGGAAGAAGTGTCAAGATGAGAAAAGAAGTGTCCAGATGAGAGCACACGTGTCCAGATGAGAGAAGAAGTGTCCAGATGAGAGAAGACGTGTCCAGATGAGAGAAGACATGTCCAGATGAGAGAAGAAGTGTCCGGATGAGAGAAGATGTGTCCAGATGAGAGAAGAAGTGTCCAGATGAGAGCAGACGTGTCCAGATGAGAGGAAGAAGTGTCCAGATGAGAGAAGACGTGTCCAGATGAGAGAAGAAGTGTCCAGATGAGAGAAGACGTGTCCAGATGAGAGGAAGAAGTGTCCAGATGAGAGAAGACGTGTCCAGATGAGAGAAGAAGTGTCCAGATGAGAGAAGATGTGTCCAGATGAGAGAAGAAGTGTCCAGATGAGAAAAGAAGTGTCCAGATGAGAGCAGACGTGTCCAGATGAGAGGAAGAAGTGTCCAGATGAGAGGAAGACGTGTCCAGATGAGAGAAGACGTGTCCAGATGAGAGAAGAAGTGTCCAGATGAGAAAAGAAGTGTCCAGATGAGAGAAGAAGTGTCCAGATGAGAGGAAGAAGTGTCCAGATGAGAGGAAGAAAGGTCCAGATGAAAAAAGACGTGTCCAGAAGAGAAGAGACGTGTCCAGATGAGAGGAAGAAGTGTCCAGATGAGAGAAGACGTGTCCAGATGAGAAAAGAAGTGTCCAGATGAGAGAAGACGTGTACAGATGAGAGAAGATGTTTCCAGATGAGAGAAGACGTGTCCAGATGAGAGAAGAAGTGTCCAGATGAGAGAAGATGTGTCCAGATGAGAGAAGATGTGTCCAGATGAGAGGAAGACGTGTCCAGATGAGAGGAAGAAGGGTCCAGATGAAAGAAGACGTGTCCAGATGAGAGAAGACGTGTCCAGATGAGAGAAGTGTCCAAATGAGAGAAAAAGTGTCCAGATGAGAGAAGAAGAGTCCAGATGAGAGAAGAAGAGTCCAGATGAGAAGAAGAAGTTTCCAGATGAGAGAAGAAGTGTTTAGATGAGAGAAGACGTGTCCAGATGAGAGAAGAAGTGTCCAGATGAGAGAAGAAGTGTCCAGATGAGAGCAGACGTGTCCAGATGAGAGGAAGAAGTGTCCAGATGAGAAAAGAAGTGTCCAGATGAGAGCAGACGTGTCCAGATGAGAGGAAGAAGTGTCCCGATGAGAGAAGACGTGTCCAGATGAGAGAAGAAGTGTCCAGATGAGAAAAGAAGTGTCCAGATGAGAGAAGACTTGTCCAGATGAGAGAAGAAGTTTCCGGATGAGAGAAGATGTGTCCAGATGAGAGAAGAAGTGTCCAGATGAGAGCAGACGTGTCCAGATGAGAGGAAGAAGTGTCCAGATGAGAGAAGACGTGTCCAGATGAGAGAAGAAGTGTCCAGATGAGAGAAGACGTGTCCAGATGAGAGGAAGAAGTGTCCAGATGAGAGAAGACGTGTCCAGATGAGAGAAGAAGTGTCCAGATGAGAGAAGATGTGTCCAGATGAGAGAAGAAGTGTCCAGATGAGAGAAGACGTGTCCAGATGAGAGGAAGAAGTGTCCAGATGAGAGGAAGACGTGTCCAGATGAGAGAAGACGTGTCCAGATGAGAGAAGAAGTGTCCAGATGAAAAAAGAAGTGTCCAGATGAGAGGAAGAAGTGTCCAGATGAGAGAAGAAGTGTCCGGATGAGAGAAGATGTGTCCAGATGAGAGAAGAAGTGTCCAGATGAGAGGAAGAAGTGTCCAGATGAGAGGAAGAAGGGTCCAGATGAAAAAAGACGTGTCCAGATGAGAGAAGACGTGTCCAGATGAGAGAAGTGTCCAAATGAGAGAAGAAGTGTCCAGATGAGAGAAGAAGTGTCCAGATGAGAGGAAGAAGTGTCCAGATGAGAGGAAGAAGGGTCCAGATGAAAAAAGACGTGTCCAGATGAGAGAAGACGTGTCCAGATGAGAGAAGAAGTGTCCAGATGAGAGAAGATGTGTCCAGATGAGAGAAGATGTGTCCAGATGAGAGGAAGACGTGTCCAGATGAGAGGAAGAAGGGTCCAGATGAAAGAAGACGTGTCCAGATGAGAGAAGACGTGTCCAGATGAGAGAAGTGTCCAAATGAGAGAAGAAGTGTCCAGATGAGAGAAGAAGTGTCCAGATGAGAGCAGACGTGTCCAGATGAGAGGAAGAAGTGTCCAGATGAGAGAAGACGTGTCCAGATGAGAGAAGAAGTGTCCAGATGAGAGAAGACGTGTCCAGATGAGAGGAAGAAGTGTCCAGATGAGAGAAGACGTGTCCAGATGAGAGAAGAAGTGTCCAGATGAGAGAAGATGTGTCCAGATGAGAGAAGAAGTGTCCAGATGAGAAAAGAAGTGTCCAGATGAGAGCAGACGTGTCCAGATGAGAGGAAGAAGTGTCCAGATGAGAGGAAGACGTGTCCAGATGAGAGAAGACGTGTCCAGATGAGAGAAGAAGTGTCCAGATGAGAAAAGAAGTGTCCAGATGAGAGAAGAAGTGTCCAGATGAGAGGAAGAAGTGTCCAGATGAGAGGAAGAAGGGTCCAGATGAAAAAAGACGTGTCCAGAAGAGAAGAGACGTGTCCAGATGAGAGGAAGAAGTGTCCAGATGAGAGAAGACGTGTCCAGATGAGAAAAGAAGTGTCCAGATGAGAGAAGACGTGTACAGATGAGAGAAGATGTTTCCAGATGAGAGAAGACGTGTCCAGATGAGAGAAGAAGTGTCCAGATGAGAGAAGATGTGTCCAGATGAGAGAAGATGTGTCCAGATGAGAGGAAGACGTGTCCAGATGAGAGGAAGAAGGGTCCAGATGAAAGAAGACGTGTCCAGATGAGAGAAGACGTGTCCAGATGAGAGAAGTGTCCAAATGAGAGAAGAAGTGTCCAGATGAGAGAAGAAGAGTCCAGATGAGAGAAGAAGAGTCCAGATGAGAAGAAGAAGTTTCCAGATGAGAGAAGAAGTGTTTAGATGAGAGAAGACGTGTCCAGATGAGAGAAGAAGTGTCCAGATGAGAGAAGAAGTGTCCAGATGAGAGAAGAAGTGTCCAGATGAGAGCAGACGTGTCCAGATGAGAGGAAGAAGTGTCCAGATGAGAAAAGAAGTGTCCAGATGAGAGCAGACGTGTCCAGATGAGAGGAAGAAGTGTCCCGATGAGAGAAGACGTGTCCAGATGAGAGAAGAAGTGTCCAGATGAGAAAAGAAGTGTCCAGATGAGAGAAGACGTGTCCAGATGAGAGAAGAAGTGTCCGGATGAGAGAAGATGTGTCCAGATGAGAGAAGAAGTGTCCAGATGAGAGCAGACGTGTCCAGATGAGAGGAAGAAGTGTCCAGATGAGAGAAGACGTGTCCAGATGAGAGAAGAAGTGTCCAGATGAGAGAAGACGTGTCCAGATGAGAGGAAGAAGTGTCCAGATGAGAGAAGACGTGTCCAGATGAGAGAAGAAGTGTCCAGATGAGAGAAGATGTGTCCAGATGAGAGAAGAAGTGTCCAGATGAGAGAAGACGTGTCCAGATGAGAGGAAGAAGTGTCCAGATGAGAGGAAGACGTGTCCAGATGAGAGAAGACGTGTCCAGATGAGAGAAGAAGTGTCCAGATGAAAAAAGAAGTGTCCAGATGAGAGGAAGAAGTGTCCAGATGAGAGAAGAAGTGTCCGGATGAGAGAAGATGTGTCCAGATGAGAGAAGAAGTGTCCAGATGAGAGGAAGAAGTGTCCAGATGAGAGGAAGAAGGGTCCAGATGAAAAAAGACGTGTCCAGATGAGAGAAGACGTGTCCAGATGAGAGAAGTGTCCAAATGAGAGAAGAAGTGTCCAGATGAGAGAAGAAGTGTCCAGATGAGAGGAAGAAGTGTCCAGATGAGAGGAAGAAGGGTCCAGATGAAAAAAGACGTGTCCAGATGAGAGAAGACGTGTCCAGATGAGAGAAGAAGTGTCCAGATGAGAGAAGATGTGTCCAGATGAGAGAAGATGTGTCCAGATGAGAGGAAGACGTGTCCAGATGAGAGGAAGAAGGGTCCAGATGAAAGAAGACGTGTCCAGATGAGAGAAGACGTGTCCAGATGAGAGAAGTGTCCAAATGAGAGAAGAAGTGTCCAGATGAGAGAAGAAGAGTCCAGATGAGAGAAGAAGAGTCCGGATGAGAAGAAGTTTCCAGATGAGAGAAGAAGTGTTTAGATGAGAGAAGACGTGTCTAGATGAGAGAAGAAGTGTCCAGATGAGAGAAGACGTGTCCAGATGAGAGGAAAAAGTGTCCAGATGAGAGAAGACGTGTCCAGATGAGAGAAGACTTGTCCAGATGAAAGGAAGAAGTGTCCAGATGAGAGAAGAAGTGTCCAGATGAGAGAAGATGTGTCCAGATGAGAGGAAGAAGTGTCCAGATGAGAGAAGAAGTGTCCAGATGAGAGGAAGAAGTGTCCAGATGAGAGAAGAAGTGTCCAGATGAGAGAAGACGTGTCCAGATGAGAGAAGACTTGTCCAGATGAAAGGAAGAAGTGTCCAGATGAGAGAAGAAGTGTCCAGATGAGAGAAGACGTGTCCAGATGAGAGAAGAAGTGTCCACATGAGAGAAGAAGTGTCCAGATGAGAGGAAGAAGTGTCCAGATGAGAGAAGAAGTGTCCAGATGAGAGAAGAAGTGTCCAGATGAGAGAAGTGTCCAGATGAGAGGAAAAAGTGTCCAGATGAGAGAAGACGTGTCCAGATGAGAGAAAAAGTGTCCAGATGAGAGAAGACGTGTCCAGATGAGAGAAAGAAGTGTCCAGATGAGAGAAGACGTGTCCAGATGAGAGAAGATGTGTCCAGATGAGAAAAGAAGTGTCCAGATGAGAAAAGAAGTGTCCAGATGAGAGAAGACGTGACCAGATGAGAGCAGACGTGTCCAGATGAGAGAAGACGTGTCATGATGAGAGAAGATGTGTCCAGATGAGAGAAGATGTGTCCAGATGAGAGAAGACGTGTCCAGATGAGAGAAGAAGTGTCCAGATGAGAGAAGATGTGTCCAGATGAGAGAAGATGTGTCCAGATGAGAGGAAGACGTGTCCAGATGAGAGGAATAAGGGTCCAGATGAAAGAAGACGTGTCCAGATGAGAGAAGACGTGTCCAGATGAGAGAAGAAGAGTCCAGATGAGAGAAGAAGAGTCCAGATGAGAAGAAGAAGTTTCCAGATGAGAGAAGAAGTGTTTAGATGAGAGAAGACGTGTCTAGATGAGAGAAGAAGTGTCCAGATGAGAGGAAGAAGTGTCCAGATGAGAGAAGAAGTGTCCAGATGAGAGAAGACGTGTCCAGATGAGAGGAAGACGTGTCCAGATGAGAAAAGAAGTGTCCAGATGAGAGAAGACGTGTCCAGATGAGAGAAGATGTTTCCAGATGAGAGAAGACGTGTCCAGATGAGAGAAGAAGTGTCCAGATGAGAGAAGATGTGTCCAGATGAGAGAAGATGTGTCCACATGAGAAAAGAAGTGTCCAGATGAGAGAAGACGTGTCCAGATGAGAGCAGACATGTCCAGATGAGAGGAAGAAGTGTCCAGATGAGAGAAGACGTGTCCAGATGAGAGCAGACATGTCCAGATGAGAGGAATAAGTGTCCAGATGAGAGAAGACGTGTCCAGATGAGAGAAGAAGTGTCCAGATGAGAAAAGAAGTGTCCAGATGAGAGAAGACGTGTCCAGATGAGAGAAGAAGTGTCCAGATGAGAGAAGAAGTGTCCAGATGAGAGAAGATGTGTCCAGATGAGAGAAGACGTGTCCAGATGAGAGAAGAAGTGTCCAGATGAGAGAAGAAGTGTCCAGATGAGAGAAGAAGTGTCCAGATGAGAGCAGACGTGTCCAGATGAGAGGAAGAAGTGTCCAGATGAGAAAAGAAGTGTCCAGATGAGAGCACACGTGTCCAGATGAGAGGAAGAAGTGTCCCGATGAGAGAAGACGTGTCCAGATGAGAGAAGAAGTGTCCAGATGAGAAAAGAAGTGTCCAGATGAGAGAAGACGTGTCCAGATGAGAGAAGAAGTGTCCGGATGAGAGAAGATGTGTCCAGATGAGAGAAGAAGTGTCCAGATGAGAGCAGACGTGTCCAGATGAGAGGAAGAAGTGTCCAGATGAGAGAAGACGTGTCCAGATGAGAGAAGAAGTGTCCAGATGAGAGAAGACGTGTCCAGATGAGAGGAAGAAGTGTCCAGATGAGAGAAGACGTGTCCAGATGAGAGAAGAAGTGTCCAGATGAGAGAAGATGTGTCCAGATGAGAGAAGAAGTGTCCAGATGAGAAAAGAAGTGTCCAGATGAGAGCAGACGTGTCCAGATGAGAGGAAGAAGTGTCCAGATGAGAGGAAGACGTGTCCAGATGAGAGAAGACGTGTCCAGATGAGAGAAGAAGTGTCCAGATGAGAAAAGAAGTGTCCAGATGAGAGGAAGAAGTGTCCAGATGAGAGAAGAAGTGTCCGGATGAGAGAAGATGTGTCCAGATGAGAGAAGAAGTGTCCAGATGAGAGGAAGAAGTGTCCAGATGAGAGGAAGAAGGGTCCAGATGAAAAAAGACGTGTCCAGAAGAGAAGAGACGTGTCCAGATGAGAGGAAGAAGTGTCCAGATGAGAGAAGACGTGTCCAGATGAGAAAAGAAGTGTCCAGATGAGAGAAGACGTGTCCAGATGAGAGAAGATGTTTCCAGATGAGAGAAGACGTGTCCAGATGAGAGAAGAAGTGTCCAGATGAGAGAAGATGTGTCCAGATGAGAGAAGATGTGTCCAGATGAGAGGAAGACGTGTCCAGATGAGAGGAAGAAGGGTCCAGATGAAAGAAGACGTGTCCAGATGAGAGAAGACGTGTCCGGATGAGAGAAGATGTGTCCAGATGAGAGAAGAAGTGTCCAGATGAGAGCAGACGTGTCCAGATGAGAGGAAGAAGTGTCCAGATGAGAGAAGACGTGTCCAGATGAGAGAAGAAGTGTCCAGATGAGAGAAGACGTGTCCAGATGAGAGGAAGAAGTGTCCAGATGAGAGAAGACGTGTCCAGATGAGAGAAGAAGTGTCCAGATGAGAGAAGATGTGTCCAGATGAGAGAAGAAGTGTCCAGATGAGAAAAGAAGTGTCCAGATGAGAGCAGACGTGTCCAGATGAGAGGAAGAAGTGTCCAGATGAGAGGAAGACGTGTCCAGATGAGAGAAGACGTGTCCAGATGAGAGAAGAAGTGTCCAGATGAGAAAAGAAGTGTCCAGATGAGAGGAAGAAGTGTCCAGATGAGAGAAGAAGTGTCCGGATGAGAGAAGATGTGTCCAGATGAGAGAAGAAGTGTCCAGATGAGAGGAAGAAGTGTCCAGATGAGAGGAAGAAGGGTCCAGATGAAAAAAGACGTGTCCAGAAGAGAAGAGACGTGTCCAGATGAGAGGAAGAAGTGTCCAGATGAGAGAAGACGTGTCCAGATGAGAAAAGAAGTGTCCAGATGAGAGAAGACGTGTCCAGATGAGAGAAGATGTTTCCAGATGAGAGAAGACGTGTCCAGATGAGAGAAGAAGTGTCCAGATGAGAGAAGATGTGTCCAGATGAGAGAAGATGTGTCCAGATGAGAGGAAGACGTGTCCAGATGAGAGGAAGAAGGGTCCAGATGAAAGAAGACGTGTCCAGATGAGAGAAGACGTGTCCAGATGAGAGAAGTGTCCAAATGAGAGAAGAAGTGTCCAGATGAGAGAAGAAGAGTCCAGATGAGAGAAGAAGAGTCCAGATGAGAAGAAGAAGTTTCCAGATGAGAGAAGAAGTGTTTAGATGAGAGAAGAAGTGTCCAGATGAGAAAAGAAGTGTCCAGATGAGAGGAAGAAGTGTCCAGATGAGAGAAGAAGTGTCCGGATGAGAGAAGATGTGTCCAGATGAGAGAATAAGTGTCCAGATGAGAGGAAGAAGTGTCCAGATGAGAGGAAGAAGGGTCCAGATGAAAAAAGACGTGTCCAGAAGGAAAAGACGTGTCCAGATGAGAGGAAGAAGTGTCCAGATGAGAGAAGACGTGACCAGATGAGAGCAGACGTGTCCAGATGAGAGAAGACGTGTCATGATGAGAGAAGATGTGTCCAGATGAGAGAAGATGTGTCCAGATGAGAGAAGACGTGTCCAGATGAGAGAAGAAGTGTCCAGATGAGAGAAGATGTGTCCAGATGAGAGAAGATGTGTCCAGATGAGAGGAAGACGTGTCCAGATGAGAGGAATAAGGGTCCAGATGAAAGAAGACGTGTCCATATGAGAGAAGACGTGTCCAGATGAGAGAAGAAGAGTCCAGATGAGAGAAGAAGAGTCCAGATGAGAAGAAGAAGTTTCCAGATGAGAGAAGAAGTGTTTAGATGACAGAAGACGTGTCTAGATGAGAGAAGAAGTGTCCAGATGAGAGGAAGAAGTGTCCAGATGAGAGAAGAAGTGTCCAGATGAGAGAAGACGTGTCCAGATGAGAGAAGACGTGTCCAGATGAGAGGAATAAGGGTCCAGATGAAAGAAGACGTGTCCAGATGAGAGAAGACGTGTCCAGATGAGAGAAGAAGAGTCCAGATGAGAGAAGAAGAGTCCAGATGAGAAGAAGAAGTTTCCAGATGAGAGAAGAAGTGTTTAGATGAGAGAAGAAGTGTCCAGATGAGAGAAGATGTGTCCAGATGAGAGAAGATGTGTCCAGATGAGAGGAAGACGTGTCCAGATGAGAGGAATAAGGGTCCAGATGAAAGAAGACGTGTCCAGATGAGAGAAGACGTGTCCAGATGAGAGAAGAAGAGTCCAGATGAGAGAAGAAGAGTCCAGATGAGAAGAAGAAGTTTCCAGATGAGAGAAGAAGTGTTTAGATGAGAGAAGACGTGTCTAGATGAGAGAAGAAGTGTCCAGATGAGAGGAAGAAGTGTCCAGATGAGAGAAGAAGTGTCCAGATGAGAGAAGAAGTGTCCAGATGAGAGAAGACGTGTCCAGATGAGAGGAAGAAGTGTCCAGATGAGAAAAGAAGTGTCCAGATGAGAGAAGACGTGTCCAGATGAGAGAAGATGTTTCCAGATGAGAGAAGACGTGTCCAGATGAGAGAAGAAGTGTCCAGATGAGAGAAGATGTGTCCAGATGAGAGAAGATGTGTCCACATGAGAAAAGAAGTGTCCAGATGAGAGAAGACGTGTCCAGATGAGAGCAGACATGTCCAGATGAGAGGAAGAAGTGTCCAGATGAGAGAAGACGTGTCCAGATGAGAGAAGACGTGTCCAGATGAGAAAAGAAGTGTCCAGATGAGAGAAGACGTGTCCAGATGAGAGAAGATGTTTCCAGATGAGAGAAGACGTGTCCAGATGAGAGAAGAAGTGTCCAGATGAGAGAAGATGTGTCCAGATGAGAGAAGATGTGTCCAGATGAGAGGAAGACGTGTCCAGATGAGAGGAAGAAGGGTCCAGATGAAAGAAGACGTGTCCAGATGAGAGAAGACGTGTCCAGATGAGAGAAGTGTCCAAATGAGAGAAGAAGTGTCCAGATGAGAGAAGAAGAGTCCAGATGAGAGAAGAAGAGTCCAGATGAGAAGAAGAAGTTTCCAGATGAGAGAAGAAGTGTTTAGATGAGAGAAGAAGTGTCCAGATGAGAAAAGAAGTGTCCAGATGAGAGGAAGAAGTGTCCAGATGAGAGAAGAAGTGTCCGGATGAGAGAAGATGTGTCCAGATGAGAGAATAAGTGTCCAGATGAGAGGAAGAAGTGTCCAGATGAGAGGAAGAAGGGTCCAGATGAAAAAAGACGTGTCCAGAAGGAAAAGACGTGTCCAGATGAGAGGAAGAAGTGTCCAGATGAGAGAAGACGTGACCAGATGAGAGCAGACGTGTCCAGATGAGAGAAGACGTGTCATGATGAGAGAAGATGTGTCCAGATGAGAGAAGATGTGTCCAGATGAGAGAAGACGTGTCCAGATGAGAGAAGAAGTGTCCAGATGAGAGAAGATGTGTCCAGATGAGAGAAGATGTGTCCAGATGAGAGGAAGACGTGTCCAGATGAGAGGAATAAGGGTCCAGATGAAAGAAGACGTGTCCATATGAGAGAAGACGTGTCCAGATGAGAGAAGAAGAGTCCAGATGAGAGAAGAAGAGTCCAGATGAGAAGAAGAAGTTTCCAGATGAGAGAAGAAGTGTTTAGATGACAGAAGACGTGTCTAGATGAGAGAAGAAGTGTCCAGATGAGAGGAAGAAGTGTCCAGATGAGAGAAGAAGTGTCCAGATGAGAGAAGACGTGTCCAGATGAGAGAAGACGTGTCCAGATGAGAGGAATAAGGGTCCAGATGAAAGAAGACGTGTCCAGATGAGAGAAGACGTGTCCAGATGAGAGAAGAAGAGTCCAGATGAGAGAAGAAGAGTCCAGATGAGAAGAAGAAGTTTCCAGATGAGAGAAGAAGTGTTTAGATGAGAGAAGAAGTGTCCAGATGAGAGAAGATGTGTCCAGATGAGAGAAGATGTGTCCAGATGAGAGGAAGACGTGTCCAGATGAGAGGAATAAGGGTCCAGATGAAAGAAGACGTGTCCAGATGAGAGAAGACGTGTCCAGATGAGAGAAGAAGAGTCCAGATGAGAGAAGAAGAGTCCAGATGAGAAGAAGAAGTTTCCAGATGAGAGAAGAAGTGTTTAGATGAGAGAAGACGTGTCTAGATGAGAGAAGAAGTGTCCAGATGAGAGGAAGAAGTGTCCAGATGAGAGAAGAAGTGTCCAGATGAGAGAAGAAGTGTCCAGATGAGAGAAGACGTGTCCAGATGAGAGGAAGAAGTGTCCAGATGAGAAAAGAAGTGTCCAGATGAGAGAAGACGTGTCCAGATGAGAGAAGATGTTTCCAGATGAGAGAAGACGTGTCCAGATGAGAGAAGAAGTGTCCAGATGAGAGAAGATGTGTCCAGATGAGAGAAGATGTGTCCACATGAGAAAAGAAGTGTCCAGATGAGAGAAGACGTGTCCAGATGAGAGCAGACATGTCCAGATGAGAGGAAGAAGTGTCCAGATGAGAGAAGACGTGTCCAGATGAGAGAAGATGTGTCCAGATGAGAGAAGAAGTGTCCACATGAGAAAAGAAGTGTCCAGATGAGAGAAGACGTGTCCAGATGAGAGCAGACATGTCCAGATGAGAGGAATAAGTGTCCAGATGAGAGAAGACGTGTCCAGATGAGAGAAGAAGTGTCCAGATGAGAAAAGAAGTGTCCAGATGAGAGAAGACGTGTCCAGATGAGAGAAGAAGTGTCCAGATGAGAGAAGAAGTGTCCAGATGAGAGAAGACGTGTCCAGATGAGAGAAGAAGTGTCCAGATGAGAGAAGAAGTGTCCAGATGAGAGAAGAAGTGTCCAGATGAGAGCAGACGTGTCCAGATGAGAGGAAGAAGTGTCCAGATGAGAAAAGAAGTGTCCAGATGAGAGCACACGTGTCCAGATGAGAGGAAGAAGTGTCCCGATGAGAGAAGACGTGTCCAGATGAGAGAAGAAGTGTCCAGATGAGAAAAGAAGTGTCCAGATGAGAGAAGACGTGTCCAGATGAGAGAAGAAGTGTCCGGATGAGAGAAGATGTGTCCAGATGAGAGAAGAAGTGTCCAGATGAGAGCAGAAGTGTCCAGATGAGAGGAAGAAGTGTCCAGATGAGAGAAGACGTGTCCAGATGAGAGAAGAAGTGTCCAGATGAGAGAAGACGTGTCCAGATGAGAGGAAGAAGTGTCCAGATGAGAGAAGACGTGTCCAGATGAGAGAAGAAGTGTCCAGATGAGAGAAGATGTGTCCAGATGAGAGAAGAAGTGTCCAGATGAGAAAAGAAGTGTCCAGATGAGAGCAGACGTGTCCAGATGAGAGGAAGAAGTGTCCAGATGAGAGGAAGACGTGTCCAGATGAGAGAAGACGTGTCCAGATGAGAGAAGAAGTGTCCAGATGAGAAAAGAAGTGTCCAGATGAGAGGAAGAAGTGTCCAGATGAGAGAAGAAGTGTCCGGATGAGAGAAGATGTGTCCAGATGAGAGAAGAAGTGTCCAGATGAGAGGAAGAAGTGTCCAGATGAGAGGAAGAAGGGTCCAGATGAAAAAAGACGTGTCCAGAAGAGAAGAGACGTGTCCAGATGAGAGGAAGAAGTGTCCAGATGAGAGAAGACGTGTCCAGATGAGAAAAGAAGTGTCCAGATGAGAGAAGACGTGTCCAGATGAGAAAAGAAGTGTCCAGATGAGAGAAGACGTGTCCAGATGAGAGAAGATGTTTCCAGATGAGAGAAGACGTGTCCAGATGAGAGAAGAAGTGTCCAGATGAGAGAAGATGTGTCCAGATGAGAGAAGATGTGTCCAGATGAGAGGAAGACGTGTCCAGATGAGAGGAAGAAGGGTCCAGATGAAAGAAGACGTGTCCAGATGAGAGAAGACGTGTCCAGATGAGAGAAGCGTCCAAATGAGAGAAGAAGTGTCCAGATGAGAGAAGAAGAGTCCAGATGAGAGAAGAAGAGTCCAGATGAGAAGAAGAAGTTTCCAGATGAGAGAAGAAGTGTTTAGATGAGAGAAGAAGTGTCCAGATGAGAAAAGAAGTGTCCAGATGAGAGGAAGAAGTGTCCAGATGAGAGAAGACGTGTCCGGATGAGAGAAGATGTGTCCAGATGAGAGAAGAAGTGTCCAGATGAGAGGAAGAAGTGTCCAGATGAGAGGAAGAAGGGTCCAGATGAAAAAAGACGTGTCCAGAAGAGAAGAGACGTGTCCAGATGAGAGGAAGAAGTGTCCAGATGAGAGAAGACGTGACCAGATGAGAGCAGACGTGTCATGATGAGAGAAGATGTGTCCAGATGAGAGAAGATGTGTCCAGATGAGAGAAGACGTGTCCAGATGAGAGAAGAAGTGTCCAGATGAGAGAAGATGTGTCCAGATGAGAGAAGATGTGTCCAGATGAGAGGAAGACGTGTCCAGATGAGAGGAATAAGGGTCCAGATGAAAGAAGACGTGTCCAGATGAGAGAAGACGTGTCCAGATGAGAGAAGAAGAGTCCAGATGAGAGAAGAAGAGTCCAGATGAGAAGAAGAAGTTTCCAGATGAGAGAAGAAGTGTTTAGATGAGAGAAGACGTGTCTAGATGAGAGAAGAAGTGTCCAGATGAGAGGAAGAAGTGTCCAGATGAGAGAAGAAGTGTCCAGATGAGAGAAGACGTGTCCAGATGAGAGGAAGAAGTGTCCAGATGAGAAAAGAAGTGTCCAGATGAGAGAAGACGTGTCCAGATGAGAGAAGATATTTCCAGATGAGAGAAGACGTGTCCAGATGAGAGAAGAAGTGTCCAGATGAGAGAAGATGTGTCCAGATGAGAGAAGATGTGTCCAGATGAGAGAAGAAGTGTCCACATGAGAAAAGAAGTGTCCAGATGAGAGAAGACGTGTCCAGATGAGAGCAGACATGTCCAGATGAGAGGAATAAGTGTCCAGATGAGAGAAGACGTGTCCAGATGAGAGAAGAAGTGTCCAGATGAGAAAAGAAGTGTCCAGATGAGAGAAGACGTGTCCAGATGAGAGAAGAAGTGTCCAGATGAGAGAAGAAGTGTCCAGATGAGAGAAGATGTGTCCAGATGAGAGAAGACGTGTCCAGATGAGAGAAGAAGTGTCCAGATGAGAGAAGAAGTGTCCAGATGAGAGAAGAAGTGTCCAGATGAGAGCAGACGTGTCCAGATGAGAGGAAGAAGTGTCCAGATGAGAAAAGAAGTGTCCAGATGAGAGCACACGTGTCCAGATGAGAGGAAGAAGTGTCCCGATGAGAGAAGACGTGTCCAGATGAGAGAAGAAGTGTCCAGATGAGAAAAGAAGTGTCCAAATGAGAGAAGACGTGTCCAGATGAGAGAAGAAGTGTCCGGATGAGAGAAGATGTGTCCAGATGAGAGAAGAAGTGTCCAGATGAGAGCAGACGTGTCCAGATGAGAGGAAGAAGTGTCCAGATGAGAGAAGACGTGTCCAGATGAGAGAAGAAGTGTCCAGATGAGAGAAGACGTGTCCAGATGAGAGGAAGAAGTGTCCAGATGAGAGAAGACGTGTCCAGATGAGAGAAGAAGTGTCCAGATGAGAGAAGATGTGTCCAGATGAGAGAAGAAGTGTCCAGATGAGAAAAGAAGTGTCCATATGAGAGCAGACGTGTCCAGATGAGAGGAAGAAGTGTCCAGATGAGAGGAAGACGTGTCCAGATGAGAGAAGACGTGTCCAGATGAGAGAAGAAGTGTCCAGATGAGAAAAGAAGTGTCCAGATGAGAGGAAGAAGTGTCCAGATGAGAGAAGAAGTGTCCGGATGAGAGAAGATGTGTCCAGATGAGAGAAGAAGTGTCCAGATGAGAGGAAGAAGTGTCCAGATGAGAGGAAGAAGGGTCCAGATGAAAAAAGACGTGTCCAGAAGAGAAGAGACGTGTCCAGATGAGAGGAAGAAGTGTCCAGATGAGAGAAGACGTGTCCAGATGAGAAAAGAAGTGTCCAGATGAGAGAAGACGTGTCCAGATGAGAGAAGATGTTTCCAGATGAGAGAAGACGTGTCCAGATGAGAGAAGAAGTGTCCAGATGAGAGAAGATGTGTCCAGATGAGAGAAGATGTGTCCAGATGAGAGGAAGACGTGTCCAGATGAGAGGAAGAAGGGTCCAGATGAAAAAAGACGTGTCCAGATGAGAGAAGACGTGTCCAGATGAGAGAAGTGTCCAAATGAGAGAAGAAGTGTCCAGATGAGAGAAGAAGAGTCCAGATGAGAGAAGAAGAGTCCAGATGAGAAGAAGAAGTTTCCAGATGAGAGAAGAAGTGTCTAGATGAGAGAAGAAGTGTCCAGATGAGAGGAAGAAGTGTCCAGATGAGAGAAGAAGTGTCCACATGCGAGAAGAAGTGTCCAGATGAGAGGAAGACGTGTCCAGATGAGAGCAGACATGTCCAGATGAGAGGAAGAAGTGTCCACATGAGAAAAGAAGTGTCCAGATGAGAGAAGACGTGTCCAGATGAGAGAAGACGTGTCCAGATGAGAGGAAGAAGTGTCCAGATGAGAGAAGAAGTGTCCAGATGAGAGCAGACGTGTCCAGATGAGAGGAAGAAGTGTCCAGATGAGAAAAGAAGTGTCCAGATGAGAGCAGACGTGTCCAGATGAGAGGAAGAAGTGTCCCGATGAGAGAAGACGTGTCCAGATGAGAGAAGAAGTGTCCAGATGAGAGAAGATGTGTCCAGATGAGAGAAGATGTGTCCAGATGAGAGAAGAAGTGTCCAGATGAGAGAAGACGTGTCCAGATGAGAGAAGAAGTGTCCAGATGAGAGCAGACGTGTCCAGATGAGAGGAAGAAGTGTCCAGATGAGAGAAGAAGTGTCCAGATGAGAAAAGAAGTGTCCAGATGAGAGGAAGAAGTGTCCGGATGAGAGAAGATGTGTCCAGATGAGAGAAGAAGTGTCCAGATGAGAGGAAGAAGTGTCCAGATGAGAGGAAGAAGGGTCCAGATGAAAAAAGACGTGTCCAGATGAGAGAAGACGTGTCCAGATGAGAGAAGTGTCCAAATGAGAGAAGATGTGTCCAGATGAGAGAAGAAGTGTCCAGATGAGAGGAAGAAGTGTCCAGATGAGAGGAAGAAGGGTCCAGATGAAAAAAGACGTGTCCAGATGAGAGAAGACGTGTCCAGATGAGAGAAGTGTCCAAATGAGAGAAGAAGTGTCCAGATGAGAAAAGAAGTGTCCAGATGAGAGAAGATGTGTCCAGATGAGAGAAGATGTGTCCAGATGAGAGAAGACGTGTCCAGATGAGAGAAGAAGTGTCCAGATGAGAGAAGAAGTGTCCAGATGAGAGAAGAAGTGTCCAGATGAGAGAAGAAGTGTCCACATGAGAGCAGACGTGTCCAGATGAGAGGAAGACGTGTCCAGATGAGAGGAAGAAGGGTCCAGATGAGAGAAGAAGTGTTTAGATGAGAGAAAAAGTGTCCAGATGAGAGAAGACGTGTCCAGATGAGAGGAAGACGTGTCCAGATGAGAGGAAGAAGGGTCCAGATGAGAGAAGAAGTGTCCAGATGAGAGAAGAAGTGTCCAGTTGAGAGAAGAAGTGTCCAGATGAGAGAAGAAGTGTCCAGATGAGAAAAGAAGTGTCCAGATGAGAGAAGAAGTGTCCAGATGAGAGAAGATGTGTCCAGATGAGAGAAGAAGTGTCCAGATGAGAGAAGAAGTGTCCAGATGAGAGAAGATTTGTCCAGATGAGAGAAGAAGTGTCCAGATGAGAGAGGACGTGTCCAGATGACCTCTGAACTCCTTTCTAGCATTCCTCGCTGTGCCGGTCAGTTCCCGTGGTTCTATGTCCGTCCTCGGGTTCCTTCACTTCCTGCTCTGACCTTGCCGACTCTGTTTGGATTGCGGCTTGTTCACAGACTCACGCTGAGCTCCTTCGTTTCAAGTCGGAGCCCAAACAAACGCTCTGAAAACAGACTCAAGGGCCCCTCGTGGAAACCTCCCGCCCTCACCCTCGTCTCGCTCCTCGCTCTACGTCCATCTCACCGTCGCTCCTCGCTCTCCTCTGCCTTGTCCATCGGTCCATTTCAAAAAGCAAGTCAAAATGCTAGAGAAGGCAATGGAAAGTGTTCAGCCTGGCTTTGAGCGAAACTCGATGAGACGTTTGTGCGTGGCTTCAAAAACAAACATGAAACAGTTTAAAATCATTTCTGAACCGCACAGACAGTGAGCAGAACTGGGGGATTGCAGCTGCACGTTATAGAACCGACGTCGGAGCGTTCTCTCACTCCGTTTCGCTCACTCCGTTTCTCTCACTCCGTTTCTCTCATTCTGTTTCACTCACTCCGTTTCTCACTCTCGCACATTTGCATTTGTGTTGTCGTGGAGCTGTGAGGTTCAGATTTAGGTGGATTACGCTAAAGACCTCAGTGAGACGGGGCTGCAGCAGAGCGATGGCTTTAAAGTCCACAGGGGACTCCAAATTTGGACTTTTACTCCGTTTGTGGATTAAATAATCCTCACAATTAGCCAAAGCTAAATCTAGGGAGGAGCAGACGAGACTGGGTCCATCGTTAAAGATACAAAAGCTCCACCCATAAGGTGGAGGCGTCGACCAGAGAGTCGTAGTCAAAGATACATATGCTCAGCACAGACGTGCGCAGAGGCAGGCGCTGACGTCTAGGGATGGTCAAATATGGGAAAGAATCAATCTAAAAGCGATGTGTCCATCCCAGAGACGACTGTCACCATGGCAACGTCAAATAAATATGGGAAAGAGTGTCTGCCAGTGTGGGCCAGTGTGGGCCAGTGTGGGCAAAGAGATCTGGTTTTCCATCTGGATCACTAAGCATGAACAAAATGGACACGGATTCATATCAGCAAAACTGTTAAATTGAATGAATATAAATTAAGTTTTTGTGATTTTAAAGGAATAATGGAGGATTTTTCGCCGATTTGAGAACTCAAGCGGAAGAGCGCATGCCACTCCCCCCGTGCGGAAGCAGAGAAAAGCCTCGCTGCCACACGTGCGTTTGTTTATTAGCACGACGGATCGCATCGCATCTCTCATCTCCGTAGATGTCCGTCTCTTCTGAGCCAGCTCAAACTGTCTTTCTCTGTCTTAATTTTGTCCTGTACACTGAGGGAACTATATTATAATAGATCCATGCGCTTTGACACACACCGGCATATCAACCACGCATGCGCAGCCAGGGAAACGTGCTGCTCTCCTGGGGACGAGCTGACGAGTCTGCAGGTGAGCAGTAGGTGCATCCTATGATTGACACGTGAATGAACTACGCGGCTGTCCACGCCACGAGGAAAGAGACTCAGATTTGGCGCCAAAAAAATCCTCCATTATTCCTTTAATGTATTTGTTTCCTGTTGTGAAGCACTTTGAATTTCCTTGTGTACGAATTCTGCTCTACAAATAAACTTGCCTTGCATGGTGCCTTACAGCTGGATAAAGCTGGCTAAATCACAAAGGTTGAATAAAATATACTAAAATATACAGACAAGATCCATTTTACCGTCACGTTCAGATTTGTCTATTCTTTAAGGCTGAAGGTCTGCCAAGGGCTACACAAATGTTCAAATCAAATATTGTCGACGTAAAGCTTTATTCACAAACACTTTTACTCAAGTAAGAGACTATTGTACTGCACTTGGGCAGCAACTTTAAACACAATCTAATCAAAATGACAATAACGACACAATTAGCGACATTTTTGATGTACGATAATTTCCTCCACAAACTACAAAATATACTGTCTTATTCTGCATAAAACGGTTAACAATGTATTTTAGATCTGTACAAACATTATTTTATTCATGGTTCAGCTCATAGTCCTTCAGTCTTTGTGTCAATTCTCCATTTAAAATATGAAAGTTGAACAGAATCTAATCGTTATTGCAATAACTACTTTGCCCAAATAGTCCAGCCCTGAACATTACAATACTCGAGTAAAAATGCAGTCTGAAAACATGTACTACGTTATTCGAGTAACCAAAGTCTCTGGGTGTTTTTGGTCCTCCGGTTCAGTTTATTTCACTCTCATTTATGAACTCGTAACCTTTCGATTTGCCTCAGCTCGACCCGCGTGTCACAAGTGAAAAATGTCTGGATGATCCGATCTCCCGCCTCGACACAAAGAGGAAACAAAACCGCAGCGATAATGTGATCCGGTTGTCCCGCCTCCCACTGTGTGCGGCCCGTTGTGTTTCCACGGGTCGCGTGTTCAAACTGGGTCGAATACGCTTCAGGTGACGGATCGACTTACGCCGCAGCGACTTCACTTTACACTCGAGGAACAAACAAAAGCCCAGGAAATACAGGCCGCGTGTGGTCCAGTTCCGTACGTTAGCGCTAATGCGTTTTGTTAGCGCTAGCATCCGAACACCGTGCAAACCGTGAAAAGTTTTGGTGAATGAAAACCGCTTGAGAATAAACTCCAGAGCAGAGTCACAGAACAAGACGTGTTTTGTGTCGATTGTTAGCGTTAGCACCAAAATGAACGTATATGCTAACGACCGCGTAAAAATAGGCTAACTAAACATTTCCCAAATATGCTGGACAATAAAGCACCAAAAACACAACATAAACTTTATAAACTGGAGCGTGGAATGAGACGACGCTTTACTTGACAAATGTTTCAACGACATAAACAACAAACATTTCCCTGCGCCGACTGCAAACGCCAATAGTAAAGTTTTTTGTGTTTTTTTGCACGGTTTCAATGATTGCGCAGAGCTTCTCTCTCGGCGCCCGTCTCGGGTCTGGCTCTGGCCCCGCCCACGTCTGTTTTAATCATTTGCTGATTCCGGCACTTTCCACCGATAACTCTAAGAAAAACACAGACGTGACAAAAATAGAAAACGACTTCAAAAACGTGTGTGCTTTACAGTCTGCCACCCGTTTGTTTGCAGGGAGATGCTGCTTTGCCTGGAATGTTTCACCCAATTTACAGGTAAGATCTGTGGGGAGGCGAGTCGGCGCTGCATGTTTTTCAAGGTCTTTTAGCAATAAAAACATCTGAAGTTTCCAACATTAAGCCAAAGCACTAACAGCTCCATGGAGACAAGCAAGTTTAGTCCTCCTTCAGTCCAGGTTTAGTCCTCCTTCAGTCCAGGTTTAGTCCTCCTCAGTCCAGGTTTAGTCCTCCTTCAGTCCAGGTTTAGTCCTCCTTCAGTCCAGGTTTAGTCCTCCTTCAGTCCAGGTTTAGTCCTCCTCAGTCCAGGTTTAGTCCTCCTCAGTCCAGGTTTAGTCCTCCTTCAGTCCAGGTTTAGTCCTCCTCAGTCCAGGTTTAGTCCTCCTTCAGTTTAGTCCTCCTTCAGTCCAGGTTTAGTCCTCCTTCAGTCCAGGTTTAGTCCTCCTCAGTCCAGGTTTAGTCCTCCTTCAGTCCAGGTTTAGTCCTCCTTCAGTCCAGGTTTAGTCCTCCTTCAGTCCAGGTTTAGTCCTCCTCAGTCCAGGTTTAGTCCTCCTTCAGTTTAGTCCTCCTTCAGTCCAGGTTTAGTCCTCCTTCAGTCCAGGTTTAGTCCTCCTTCAGTCCAGGTTTAGTCCTCCTTCAGTTTAGTCCTCCTTCAGTCCAGGTTTAGTCCTCCTTCAGTCCAGGTTTAGTCCTCCTTCAGTCCAGGTTTAGTCCTCCTTCAGTTTAGTCCTCCTTCAGTCCAGGTTTAGTCCTCCTTCAGTCCAGGTTTAGTCCTCCTTCAGTTTAGTCCTCCTTCAGTCCAGGTTTAGTCCTCCTCAGTCCAGGTTTAGTCCTCCTCAGTCCAGGTTTAGTCCTCCTCAGTCCAGGTTTAGTCCTCCTTCAGTTTATTCCTCCTTCAGTCCAGGTTTAGTCCTCCTTCAGTCCAGGTTTAGTCCTCCTTCAGTCCAGGTTTAGTCCTCCTTCAGTTTAGTCCTCCTTCAGTCCAGGTTTAGTCCTCCTCAGTCCAGGTTTAGTCCTCCTCAGTCCAGGTTTAGTCCTCCTTCAGTTTAGTCCTCCTTCAGTCCAGGTTTAGTCCTCCTCAGTCCAGGTTTAGTCCTCCTTCAGTCCAGGTTTAGTCCTCCTTCAGTTTAGTCCTCCTTCAGTCCAGGTTTAGTCCTCCTCAGTCCAGGTTTAGTCCTCCTTCAGTCCAGGTTTAGTCCTCCTCAGTCCAGGTTTAGTCCTCCTTCAGTCCAGGTTTAGTCCTACTTCAGTCCAGGTTTAGTCCTCCTTCAGTCCAGGTTTAGACCTCCTCAGTCCAGGTTTAGTCCTCCTCAGTCCAGGTTTAGTCCTCCTCAGTCCAGGTTTAGTCCTCCTTCAGTCCAGGTTTAGTCCTCCTTCAGTCCAGGTTTAGTCCTCCTTCAGTTTAGTCCTACTTCAGTCCAGGTTTAGTCCTCCTTCAGTCCAGGTTTAGTCCTCCTCAGTCCAGGTTTAGTCCTCCTTCAGTCCAGGTTTAGTCCTCCTTCAGTCCAGGTTTAGTCCTCCTTCAGTCCAGGTTTAGTCCTCCTCAGTCCAGGTTTAGTCCTCCTTCAGTTTAGTCCTCCTTCAGTCCAGGTTTAGTCCTCCTCAGTCCAGGTTTAGTCCTCCTTCAGTCCAGGTTTAGTCCTCCTTCAGTCCAGGTTTAGTCCTCCTCAGTCCAGGTTTAGTCCTCCTTCAGTCCAGGTTTAGTCCTCCTTCAGTCCAGGTTTAGTCCTCCTTCAGTCCAGGTTTAGTCCTTCTTCAGTCCAGGTTTAGTCCTCCTCAGTCCAGGTTTAGTCCTCCTTCAGTCCAGGTTTAGTCCTCCTTCAGTCCAGGTTTAGTCCTCCTTCAGTCCAGGTTTAGTCCTCCTCAGTCCAGGTTTAGTCCTCCTTCAGTCCAGGTTTAGTCCTCCTTCAGTCCAGGTTTAGTCCTCCTTCAGTCCAGGTTTAGTCCTCCTTCAGTCCAGGTTTAGTCCTCCTCAGTCCAGGTTTAGTCCTCCTTCAGTCCAGGTTTAGTCCTCCTTCAGTCCAGGTTTAGTCCTCCTCAGTCCAGGTTTAGTCCTCCTTCAGTTTAGTCCTCCTTCAGTCCAGGTTTAGTCCTCCTCAGTCCAGGTTTAGTCCTCCTTCAGTCCAGGTTTAGTCCTCCTTCAGTCCAGGTTTAGTCCTCCTTCAGTTTAGTCCTCCTCAGTCCAGGTTTAGTCCTCCTTCAGTTTAGTCCTCCTTCAGTCCAGGTTTAGTCCTCCTTCAGTCCAGGTTTAGTCCTCCTCAGTCCAGGTTTAGTCCTCCTTCAGTCCAGGTTTAGTCCTCCTTCAGTCCAGGTTTAGTCCTCCTCAGTCCAGGTTTAGTCCTCCTTCAGTCCAGGTTTAGTCCTCCTTCAGTCCAGGTTTAGTCCTCCTTCAGTCCAGGTTTAGTCCTCCTTCAGTCCAGGTTTAGTCCTCCTCAGTCCAGGTTTAGTCCTCCTTCAGTCCAGGTTTAGTCCTCTTTCAGTCCAGGTTTAGTCCTCCTTCAGTCCAGGTTTAGTCCTCCTTCAGTCCAGGTTTAGTCCTCCTCAGTCCAGGTTTAGTCCTCCTTCAGTCCAGGTTTAGTCCTCCTCAGTCCAGGTTTAGTCCTCCTTCAGTCCAGGTTTAGTCCTCTTTCAGTCCAGGTTTAGTCCTCCTTCAGTCCAGGTTTAGTCCTCCTCAGTCCAGGTTTAGTCCTCCTTCAGTTTAGTCCTCCTTCAGTCCAGGTTTAGTCCTCCTCAGTCCAGGTTTAGTCCTCCTTCAGTCCAGGTTTAGTCCTCCTTCAGTTTAGTCCTCCTTCAGTCCAGGTTTAGTCCTCCTTCAGTCCAGGTTTAGTCCTCCTCAGTCCAGGTTTAGTCCTCCTTCAGTCCAGGTTTAGTCCTCCTTCAGTCCAGGTTTAGTCCTCCTTCAGTCCAGGTTTAGTCCTCCTTCAGTCCAGGTTTAGTCCTCCTTCAGTTTAGTCCTCCTTCAGTCCAGGTTTAGTCCTCCTTCAGTTTAGTCCTCCTTCAGTCCAGGTTTAGTCCTCCTCAGTCCAGGTTTAGTCCTCCTTCAGTTTAGTCCTCCTTCAGTACAGGTTTAGTCCTCCTTCAGTCCAGGTTTAGTCCTCCTTCAGTTTAGTCCTCCTTCAGTCCAGGTTTAGTCCTCCTTCAGTCCAGGTTTAGTCCTCCTCAGTCCAGGTTTAGTCCTCCTCAGTCCAGGTTTAGTCCTCCTCAGTCCAGGTTTAGTCCTCCTCAGTCCAGGTTTAGTCCTCCTTCAGTCCAGGTTTAGTCCTCCTTCAGTCCAGGTTTAGTCCTCCTTCAGTTTAGTCCTCCTCAGTCCAGGTTTAGTCCTCCTTCAGTCCAGATTTAGTCCTCCTTCAGTCCAGGTTTAGTCCTCCTTCAGTCCAGGTTTAGTCCTCCTTCAGTTTAGTCCTCCTTCAGTCCAGGTTTAGTCCTCCTCAGTCCAGGTTTAGTCCTCCTTCAGTCCAGGTTTAGTCCTCCTTCAGTCCAGGTTTAGTCCTCCTCAGTCCAGGTTTAGTCCTCCTTCAGTCCAGGTTTAGTCCTCCTCAGTCCAGGTTTAGTCCTCCTTCAGTCCAGGTTTAGTCCTCCTTCAGTCCAGGTTTAGTCCTCCTCAGTCCAGGTTTAGTCCTCCTTCAGTTTAGTCCTCCTTCAGTCCAGGTTTAGTCCTCCTCAGTCCAGGTTTAGTCCTCCTTCAGTCCAGGTTTAGTCCTCCTTCAGTTTAGTCCTCCTTCAGTCCAGGTTTAGTCCTCCTTCAGTCCAGGTTTAGTCCTCCTCAGTCCAGGTTTAGTCCTCCTTCAGTCCAGGTTTAGTCCTCCTTCAGTCCAGGTTTAGTCCTCCTTCAGTCCAGGTTTAGTCCTCCTTCAGTCCAGGTTTAGTCCTCCTTCAGTTTAGTCCTCCTTCAGTCCAGATTTAGTCCTCCTCAGTCCAGGTTTAGTCCTCCTCAGTCCAGGTTTAGTCCTCCTTCAGTCCAGGTTTAGTCCTCCTCAGTCCAGGTTTAGTCCTCCTTCAGTCCAGGTTTAGTCCTCCTCAGTCCAGGTTTAGTCCTCCTTCAGTTTAGTCCTCCTTCAGTCCAGGTTTAGTCCTCCTTCAGTCCAGGTTTAGTCCTCCTTCAGTCCAGGTTTAGTCCTCCTTCAGTCCAGGTTTAGTCCTCCTTCAGTTTAGTCCTCCTTCAGTCCAGGTTTAGTCCTCCTTCAGTCCAGGTTTAGTCCTCCTCAGTCCAGGTTTAGTCCTCCTTCAGTCCAGGTTTAGTCCTCCTTCAGTTTAGTCCTCCTTCAGTCCAGGTTTAGTCCTCCTCAGTCCAGGTTTAGTCCTCCTCAGTCCAGGTTTAGTCCTCCTCAGTCCAGGTTTAGTCCTCCTTCAGTCCAGGTTTAGTCCTCCTTCAGTTTATTCCTCCTTCAGTCCAGGTTTAGTCCTCCTTCAGTCCAGGTTTAGTCCTCCTCAGTCCAGGTTTAGTCCTCCTCAGTCCAGGTTTAGTCCTCCTTCAGTTTAGTCCTCCTCAGTCCAGGTTTAGTCCTCCTTCAGTTTAGTCCTCCTTCAGTCCAGGTTTAGTCCTCCTCAGTCCAGGTTTAGTCCTCCTTCAGTCCTGGTTTAGTCCTCCTTCAGTTTAGTCCTCCTCAGTCCAGGTTTAGTCCTCCTTCAGTCCAGGTTTAGTCCTACTTCAGTCCAGGTTTAGTCCTCCTTCAGTCCAGGTTTAGACCTCCTCAGTCCAGGTTTAGTCCTCCTCAGTCCAGGTTTAGTCCTCCTCAGTCCAGGTTTAGTCCTCCTTCAGTCCAGGTTTAGTCCTCCTCAGTCCAGGTTTAGTCCTCCTCAGTCCAGGTTTAGTCCTCCTTCAGTCCAGGTTTAGTCCTCCTTCAGTTTATTCCTCCTTCAGTCCAGGTTTAGTCCTCCTCCAGTCCAGGTTTAGTCCTCCTTCAGTCCAGGTTTAGTCCTCCTCAGTCCAGGTTTAGTCCTCCTTCAGTCCAGGTTTAGTCCTCCTTCAGTTTATTCCTCCTTCAGTCCAGGTTTAGTCCTCCTTCAGTCCAGGTTTAGTCCTCCTCAGTCCAGGTTTAGTCCTCCTCAGTCCAGGTTTAGTCCTCCTTCAGTTTAGTCCTCCTTCAGTCCAGGTTTAGTCCTCCTCAGTCCAGGTTTAGTCCTCCTTCAGTCCAGGTTTAGTCCTCCTTCAGTTTAGTCCTCCTTCAGTCCAGGTTTAGTCCTCCTTCAGTCCAGGTTTAGTCCTCCTTCAGTCCAGGTTTAGTCCTCCTCAGTCCAGGTTTAGTCCTCCTTCAGTCCAGGTTTAGTCCTCCTCAGTCCAGGTTTAGTCCTCCTTCAGTCCAGGTTTAGTCCTACTTCAGTCCAGGTTTAGTCCTCCTTCAGTCCAGGTTTAGACCTCCTCAGTCCAGGTTTAGTCCTCCTCAGTCCAGGTTTAGTCCTCCTCAGTCCAGGTTTAGTCCTCCTTCAGTCCAGGTTTAGTCCTCCTCAGTCCAGGTTTAGTCCTCCTCAGTCCAGGTTTAGTCCTCCTTCAGTCCAGGTTTAGTCCTCCTCAGTCCAGGTTTAGTCCTCCTTCAGTCCAGGTTTAGTCCTCCTTCAGTCCAGGTTTAGTCCTCCTTCAGTCCAGGTTTAGTCCTCCTTCAGTTTAGTCCTCCTCAGTCCAGGTTTAGTCCTCCTCAGTCCAGGTTTAGTCCTCCTCAGTCCAGGTTTAGTCCTCCTTCAGTCCAGGTTTAGTCCTCCTTCAGTCCAGGTTTAGTCCTCCTTCAGTTTAGTCCTACTTCAGTCCAGGTTTAGTCCTCCTTCAGTCCAGGTTTAGTCCTCCTCAGTCCAGGTTTAGTCCTCCTTCAGTCCAGGTTTAGTCCTCCTTCAGTCCAGGTTTAGTCCTCCTTCAGTCCAGGTTTAGTCCTCCTTCAGTCCAGGTTTAGTCCTCCTCAGTCCAGGTTTAGTCCTCCTTCAGTCCAGGTTTAGTCCTCCTTCAGTCCAGGTTTAGTCCTCCTCAGTCCAGGTTTAGTCCTCCTTCAGTCCAGGTTTAGTCCTCCTTCAGTCCAGGTTTAGTCCTCCTTCAGTCCAGGTTTAGTCCTCCTCAGTCCAGGTTTAGTCCTCCTTCAGTTTAGTCCTCCTCAGTCCAGGTTTAGTCCTCCTCAGTCCAGGTTTAGTCCTCCTTCAGTCCAGGTTTAGTCCTCCTTCAGTCCAGGTTTAGTCCTCCTTCAGTCCAGGTTTAGTCCTCCTTCAGTCCAGGTTTAGTCCTCCTCAGTCCAGGTTTAGTCCTCCTCAGTCCAGGTTTAGTCCTCCTTCAGTCCAGGTTTAGTCCTCCTTCAGTCCAGGTTTAGTCCTCCTTCAGTTTAGTCCTCCTTCAGTCCAGGTTTAGTCCTCCTTCAGTCCAGGTTTAGTCCTCCTTCAGTCCAGGTTTAGTCCTCCTTCAGTCCAGGTTTAGTCCTCCTTCAGTCCAGGTTTAGTCCTCCTTCAGTCCAGGTTTAGTCCTCCTTCAGTCCAGGTTTAGTCCTCCTCAGTCCAGGTTTAGTCCTCCTCAGTCCAGGTTTAGTCCTCCTTCAGTCCAGGTTTAGTCCTCCTTCAGTCCAGGTTTAGTCCTCCTTCAGTTTAGTCCTCCTTCAGTCCAGGTTTAGTCCTCCTTCAGTCCAGGTTTAGTCCTCCTTCAGTCCAGGTTTAGTCCTCCTTCAGTCCAGGTTTAGTCCTCCTCAGTCCAGGTTTATTCCTCCTTCAGTCCAGGTTTAGTCCTCCTTCAGTTTAATCCTCCTTCAGTCCAGGTTTAGTCCTCCTTCAGTCCAGGTTTAGTCCTCCTCAGTCCAGGTTTAGTCCTCCTTCAGTCCAGGTTTAGTCCTCCTTCAGTCCAGGTTTAGTCCTCCTTCAGTCCAGGTTTAGTCCTCCTTCAGTCCAGGTTTAGTCCTCCTTCAGTCCAGGTTTAGTCCT
Source organism: Eucyclogobius newberryi (assembly GCF_026437365.1). Classification (NCBI taxonomy): domain Eukaryota; kingdom Metazoa; phylum Chordata; class Actinopteri; order Gobiiformes; family Gobiidae; genus Eucyclogobius; species Eucyclogobius newberryi. The sequence goes on from NW_027316134.1 coordinate 623,667, forward strand.
CCTTCAGTCCAGGTTTAGTCCTCCTTCAGTCCAGGTTTAGTCCTCCTCAGTCCAGGTTTAGTCCTCCTTCAGTTTAGTCCTCCTTCAGTCCAGGTTTAGTCCTCCTCAGTCCAGGTTTAGTCCTCCTTCAGTCCAGGTTTAGTCCTCCTTCAGTCCAGGTTTAGTCCTCCTTCAGTTTAGTCCTCCTCAGTCCAGGTTTAGTCCTCCTCAGTCCAGGTTTAGTCCTCCTTCAGTCCAGGTTTAGTCCTCCTTCAGTCCAGGTTTAGTCCTCCTTCAGTCCAGGTTTAGTCCTCCTTCAGTCCAGGTTTAGTCCTCCTCAGTCCAGGTTTAGCCCTCCTTCATTCCAGGTTTAGTCCTCCTCAGTCCAGGTTTAGTCCTCCTTCAGTCCAGGTTTAGTCCTCCTTCAGTCCAGGTGTAGTCCTCCTCAGTCCAGGTTTAGTCCTCCTTCAGTCCAGGTTTAGTCCACCTCAGTCCAGGTTTAGTCCTCCTTCAGTCCAGGTTTAGTCCTCCTCAGTCCAGGTTTAGTCCTCCTTCAGTCCAGGTTTAGTCCTCCTTCAGTCCAGGTTTAGTCCTCCTCAGTCCAGGTTTAGTCCTCCTTCAGTCCAGGTTTAGTCCTCCTTCAGTCCAGGTTTAGTCCTCCTTCAGTTTAGTCCTCCTCAGTCCAGGTTTAGTCCTCCTTCAGTCCAGGTTTAGTCCTCCTCAGTCCAGGTTTAGTCCTCCTTCAGTCCAGGTTTAGTCCTCCTTCAGTCCAGGTTTAGTCCTCCTTCAGTTTAGTCCTCCTTCAGTCCAGGTTTAGTCCTCCTCAGTCCAGGTTTAGTCCTCCTTCAGTTTAGTCCTCCTTCAGTCCAGGTTTAGTCCTCCTCAGTCCAGGTTTAGTCCTCCTTCAGTCCAGGTTTAGTCCTCCTTCAGTTTAGTCCTCCTTCAGTCCAGGTTTAGTCCTCCTTCAGTTTAGTCCTCCTTCAGTCCAGGTTTAGTCCTCCTTTAGTCCAGGTTTAGTCCTCCTTCAGTTTAGTCCTCCTTCAGTCCAGGTTTAGTCCTCCTTCAGTTTAATCCTCCTTCAGTCCAGGTTTAGTCCTCCTTCAGTCCAGGTTTAGTCCTCCTTCAGTCCAGGTTTAGTCCTCCTTCAGTTTAGTCCTCCTTCAGTCCAGGTTTAGTCCTCCTTCAGTCCAGGTTTAGTCCTCCTTCAGTTTAGTCCTCTTCAGTCCAGGTTTAGTCCTCCTTCAGTCCAGGTTTAGTCCTCCTTCAGTTTAGTCCTCCTTCAGTCCAGGTTTTGTCCTCCTTCAATCCAGGTTTAGTCCTCCTTCAGTCCAGGTTTAGTCCTCCTTCAGTCCAGGTTTAGTCCTCCTTCAGTCCAGGTTTAGTCCTCCTTCAGTTTAGTCCTCCTTCAGTCCAGGTTTAGTCCTCCTTCAGTTTAGTCCTCCTCAGTCCAGGTTTAGTCCTCCTTCAGTCCAGGTTTAGTCCTCCTTCAGTCCAGGTTTAGTCCTCCTTCAGTCCAGGTTTTGTCCTCCTTCAGTCCAGGTTTAGTCCTCCTTCAGTTTAGTCCTCCTTCAGTCCAGGTTTAGTCCTCCTTCAGTCCAGGTTTAGTCCTCCTTCAGTCCAGGTTTAGTCCTCCTTCAGTCCAGGTTTAGTCCTCCTTCAGTTTAATCCTCCTTCAGTCCAGGTTTAGTCCTCCTTCAGTCCAGGTTTAGTCCTCCTTCAGTTTAGTCTTCCTTCAGTCCAGGTTTAGTCCTCCTCAGTCCAGGTTTAGTCCTCCTTCAGTTTAGTCCTCCTCAGTCCAGGTTTAGTCCTCCTTCAGTCCAGGTTTAGTCCTCCTTCAGTCCAGGTTTAGTCCTCCTTCAGTTTAGTCCTCCTTCAGTCCAGGTTTAGTCCTCCTTCAGTCCAGGTTTAGTCCTCCTTCAGTTTAGTCCTCCTCAGTCCAGGTTTAGTCCTCCTTCAGTCCAGGTTTAGTCCTCCTTCAGTCCAGGTTTAGTCCTCCTTCAGTCCAGGTTTAGTCCTCCTCAGTCCAGGTTTAGTCCTCCTTCAGTCCAGGTTTAGTCCTCCTTCAGTTTAGTCCTCCTTCAGTCCAGGTTTTGTCCTCCTTCAGTCCAGGTTTAGTCCTCCTTCAGTCCAGGTTTAGTCCTCCTCAGTCCAGGTTTAGTCCTCCTTCAGTTTAGTCCTCCTTCAGTCCAGGTTTAGTCCTCCTCAGTCCAGGTTTAGTCCTCCTTCAGTCCAGGTTTAGTCCTCCTTCAGTCCAGGTTTAGTCCTCCTCAGTCCAGGTTTAGTCCTCCTTCAGTCCAGGTTTAGTCCTCCTTCAGTCCAGGTTTAGTCCTCCTTCAGTCCAGGTTTAGTCCTCCTTCAGTCCAGGTTTAGTCCTCCTTCAGTTTAGTCCTCCTTCAGTCCAGGTTTAGTCCTCCTCAGTCCAGGTTTAGTCCTCCTTCAGTTTAGTCCTCCTCAGTCCAGGTTTAGTCCTCCTTCAGTCCAGGTTTAGTCCTCCTTCAGTCCAGGTTTAGTCCTCCTTCAGTTTAGTCCTCCTTCAGTCCAGGTTTTGTCCTCCTTCAGTCCAGGTTTAGTCCTCCTTCAGTCCAGGTTTAGTCCTCCTTCAGTTTAGTCCTCCTTCAGTCCAGGTTTAGTCCTCCTTCAGTCCAGGTTTAGTCCTCCTTCAGTCCAGGTTTAGTCCTCCTTCAGTCCAGGTTTAGTCCTCCTCAGTCCAGGTTTAGTCCTCCTTCAGTCCAGGTTTAGTCCTCCTTCAGTCCAGGTTTAGTCCTCCTTCAGTCCAGGTTTAGTCCTCCTTCAGTCCAGGTTTAGTCCTCCTTCAGTCCAGGTTTAGTCCTCCTCAGTCCAGGTTTAGTCCTCCTCAGTCCAGGTTTAGTCCTCCTTCTGTCCTAGTTCCAAGTTTATTACAGCTGTAACTACACTTGAAGACATCTGCTGTTTCTCCCACTTACAGTGTTTGCGTTCTGTCTCGTGAGTTGGTTTTAAAAATGCAAAAGGTTTAAATAAACACAGTCTTTAAAGTCCAGCTGCCGTGGCCTCCCCCGGACTCCCCCCTGTGCCTCACCCTGTGCCCCTCACCCCTCGCTGTGCCCCTCACCCTCCTCCCTCTCTGTTTACAGTCCTCTTCGCTGTCTCCGGCTCCGGACAATAGGGGCTTGTTTTAGCACTTTACTTTCTCTGTGTCGGTGTCCTGGGGGGATATTAGCCAGTAATGACTTGTTAGCATCTATTAGCATCTGTTTGCATCTGTTAGCATTTACTGGCCCGGGGCTAAAGCTAACGGGTCACGTCAGAGACACAGTGTAAACAGAGTGTCACACGCATGAGGAGAAACGAGCTGACGGGATGTGACGGGGACAGGATTATTTTCACTTCTGGTTTGGTATTTTATCTTTCAGGCCATGACGTGATGTAGCGCCGCTTTATCACCTCAGTTTGTTCAAAAATGTGCCAATAAAGCAAAGAAAACAACATTCAGGACTCAGACAAAGCAAGAATGACACCAGAACCACACAAGAAACAAGTGCATTTAGTGTTTTTGTCCGGAAATAAAGAGGATTTCCACAAGCAGCGTCACTGTAGCTTCATCCTGGTCAAATTTGCCTAACATCTTTTATTCCCAGGCCTTTGGCAAACTAAACAACAAATATATTAACTGAACGTATAATCGTCTGAGGCCCAAAGTCACTGGGATAGGCTCCAGTCACCCGCGACCCCGAAAGGGAACAAGCAATAGAAAATGAATGAATAATCGTTTGATATCCATTGATTAGTTGAAAGGACGAGCGGCGGTGACACTTTCGGGAACTCTGCTGACTCAGGGCTCGAACGGGCCTCAACCGGTGTCTGAGCCGGTGTAAGAGCCAAGCGTGAGTCACCGCCTGAGTCAGCACACTAAACACACACTGAACACACACCAAGAGGCAGAGGTGTGAGAACTGGAGAAAGTCACTGTTTACAGAAGAGCTTGGCCTTTAAATAATGCGTGTCACGCTACGATTTGGAAACATTTGACCCGTTTAGCTCTTAAAAAACGTGTTGACTCTGAGTTCTGCCCACTGTGGTCCCGGGCAGTGCACCAGTGTTTGACTATTTCACCAGGAAAACAGCTGAAAACGAGGATTGTCCAACTATTACTACAACAACTTGACTAAACCTCCTGCTATTCCTACTGTAAATGTCCCCAAACTGCTGCTTTAATTGGCCTATTTCTCGTTCTGCTTCTTCTGCCCTTCATCTTATACTCAAGAGAGCTCTAACATCGCCAAAAATGTCCACTTATTTCAATCAGAAACATCTTGAAGTCTGGGCCCGTCTTTGAGGGCGAGCTCTGGATGACGTAAGGACTCAGGAATCTGCAATAAGGAACAATGGACCCAAAGTTCAACAAGATAATAATCTATGAGCAGCCAAAATAAATGTAGAGTACGTCCTGGGAGGTGTGCGGGAGACAGGAAGCACCCTGCCACGCTAACGCACGCTAACACACGCTAACACACCCACGCTAACACGCGCACGCTAACACACGCAAACACGCGTACACTAACACACGTTAACACACGCATGCTAACACGCACGCTAACATGCACAACAACACGTACGCCAAAACGTACTCTAACGCACACGTGCTAACACATGCAAGTTAACACACGCACGCTAACACATGTACTATTTTTGTATTACCGTATTTTCCGGACTATAAGTCGCACCTTTTTCATAGTTTTGGCCGGGGTGCGACTTATACTCTTATATGTGAAATTATTTGTTATTTTCACACTGGCAACCACAAGAGGGCGCTCTAGGCTCTAAGCGACGCAGAAGAAGAATCTGCACTTCCTCTTCCTCTGGAGTTTGTGGAGTTGTTTAGAAGTGACACAGAGGAAGAAGAATTCAATGGATTTAGTGATTTGGGGTAAAACTGATGCTTTGCTAAACTTGTTAGCATGTTCTTTATGCTATAGTTATCTGAATAACTGTTCATATGTTACGTTAACATACCAGACACTTACCACAGTTCTGTCTGTGCCTCATGTAGCTGAAGGTGTTAGCGTTAGCATACGTCATGTAGCTGAAGGTGTTAGCGTTAGCATATGTACTCCTATTCACCATGTTCTCTAATCTGTTATTTTAAACTGCATTTAAACATGAAATGTCTGTTCTTGGTCCTGGAAATGGGGATTTTAAAAAGCAAATTACTAAACTTGATTCAAAACATTACTAAACAACAGATTGATAAATGTATTTCTCAGCCGTTAATCGGGGTGTTCCACAGCCTTTTTGTTGACTTATTTTTTTATTTTTTTTTTGGCGTAATGTATCGGATTTCCACGGTAACGGCTGTTTTTTCCCCCGAGCTCGATAGTCACATTTTTACTCACGTCAAAAATGTTTCCTTGAAAATACAATCTGTCAGAATGATACTTTTTCCTCCTGAGATCGATCTGAGCGAGTCACAAAAAGACGTTTAGTAATTCCAGTGTGTGTGTGCGTGAGGGGCGTGGTTAAAGCTAGTGTGTGTGAGGGGCATGGCTAAAGCGAGCGTGCACAGGAACAGTTTTGCCTCATTTCTTTGACTTCTCTCAAAGCCTCTACGCCGCGTTTGAACCTCTCTTTATGTCGTGCTAATGCTAATGTTAGAGGCATTATGACCTGGAAATATCAGATTCTGGCTCTTGACAAGTAAACAGGAAACAGCTGTTGCTAACGTGCTTTGCTAGCTTTGTGTTGCTAAGGCTCGACGTATAAGTTAGCATCTGCTTTTTTCCGTCCTGTTTTCCTGGACGCAGCAGGCGTACACGTTCATCTGCACCAGGAGTCTAACCCACAACCTCCTGTACATTCTCCACGTACGGCCAGCTGAGAGAGATGTAAACACGGCCTCGCAGATGTCCAGCCTTCATGACCTTTCAGACGGTCAGAACATGTGAAGGCGTCTTTGTGCTGCGGCCTTAAAGGATTCAGACTTAATCTCTTTTAAATGACCCGAGTCATTCCATTCTTTCCCCGTCGGACAATTACAGCCCGTCTCCAAAACAAAGCAATTAATTTGTGCAGTTCCACCCGAGCCGAGGATCTGGAGTCTGGGAAAGCGAGAAGAACGAGAGGAAGAGCGAGACAGGGCAGAGAGGAAGAGCGAGGGAAAAGTGAGAGGAAGAGAGGGAAAGACAAGAGGAAGAGTGAGGGAGGGAAGTGAGGGGAGCGAGAGAAAAGTGAGAGGAAGTGCGAGGGAGGGCAGAGAGGGGAGCGAGGGAAAAGTGAGAGGAAGAGAGGGAAAGACGAGAGGAAGCGCGAGGGGGAAGACGAGGGGGAAGAGCGAGGGGGAAGACAAGGGGGAAGAGCGAGGGGGAAGACGAGAGGGAAGACGAGGGGGAAGACGAGGGGGAAGAGCGAGGGGGAAGACGAGGGGGAAGCGTGAGGATCGAGGCCGGAATGATTGAGAGAGGAATTTGTTCTTCCAGACTTTGGACTCGGTGAGTAAACATTAGAGTCTGGAACCAGGTGTTTCTCAGACGGATTCACACCAAACACATTCCAGAGGAGGAGCTCAGGATGAAGGAGGTGAGGAGGAGGTGAAGAGGAGGTAAGGAGGTGAGGAGGAGGCAAGGAGGTGAGGGGGCGAGGAGGAGGTGAGGAGGAGGTGAGGGGGTGAGGAGGAGGTGAGGGGGCGAGGAGGAGGTGAGGAGGAGGTGAGGGGGCGAGGAGGAGGTGAGGGGGGAGGAGGAGGTGAGGAGGAGGTGAGGGGGCGACGAGGAGGTTAGGGGGGAGGAGGAGGTGAGGAGGAGGTGAGGGGGCGAGGAGGTGGTGAGGGGGGAGGAGGAGGTGAGGAGGAGGTGAGGGGGCGACGAGGAGGTTAGGGGGGAGGAGGAGGTGAGGGGGCGAGAAGGAGGCGAGGAGGAGGTGAGAAGGCGGTGAGGAGGAGGTGAGGAGGAGGTGAGGGGGCAGGAGGAGGCGAGGGGGCGAGGAGGAGGTGAGGGGGCGAGGAGGAGAGGAGACGAGGAGGAGGTGAGGGGGCGAGGGGGCGAGGAGGCAAGGGGGCGAGGAGGAGGAGGCGAGGAAGAGGTGAGGAGGCGAGGAGGGCGAGGGGGTGAGGAAGAGGTGAGGAGGCGAGGAGGGCGAGGGGGCGAGGGGGTGAGGAGGAGGTGAGGAGGGCGAGGAGTCCTCTGGGACACAGGGACGCTTCGGCCGCCGCGGTCTGTACGGGCCTTGAGACACATGGGCCTTGAGACACACGGGTCTCTGGGACACACGGGTCTCTGGGACACACGGGTCTCTGGGACACACGGGTCTCTGGGACACACGTAGGGATGCGTACCGCTACGATGGACCGGATCTGGACTTTCGGTTCAGGTCCAAAAAAAACGAAACCCTGGTGATTCGGTTCTGGACTCATATGAAATATAGCACTCACATTCTATATCCTTCTTGTTCTAGAATCTAAACCATCTGAAACCTTCCATAGGTCGCGAAATTTGCGCTGGAAAAGACGTAAACACTGCCATGCATCGCTGTCAATGGAGCACACGGACCCTATTTAGCGACGCACGCGTCTTCAGGGCAGAAGTGAAGCCGGCGAAATAAGTTTAAAGATGCGAGAGACAGCGCGGAACCGTGTGTCCACGTGTGAACACTGAAGTGAACCGTGTGTCCACGTGTGAACACTGAAGTGAACCGTGTCTCCACACGTGAACATTGAAGTGAACCGTGTGTCCACGTGTGAACACTGAAGTGAACCGTGTCTCCACACGTGAACACTGAAGTGAACCGTGTCTCCACGTGTGAACACTGAAGTGAACCGTGTGTCCACGTGTGAACATTGAAGTGAACCGTGTCTCCACACGTGAACACTGAAGTGAACCGTGTCTCCACGTGTGAACACTGAAGTGAACCGTGTGTCCACGTGTGAACACTGAAGTGAACCGTGTCTCCACACGTGAACACTGAAGTGAACCGTGTCTCCACACGTGAACACTGAAGTGAACCGTGTGTCCACGTGTGAACATTGAAGTGAACCGTGTCTCCACACGTGAACACTGAAGTGAACCGTGTCTCCACGTGTGAACACTGAAGTGAACCGTGTGTCCACGTGTGAACATTGAAGTGAACCGTGTCTCCACACGTGAACACTGAAGTGAACCGTGTCTCCACGTGTGAACACTGAAGTGAACCGTGTGTCCACGTGTGAACACTGAAGTGAACCGTGTCTCCACACGTGAACACTGAAGTGAACCGTGTCTCCACACGTGAACACTGAAGTGAACCGTGTCTCCACGTGTGAACATTGAAGTGAACCGTGTCTCCACGTGTGAACATTGAAGTGAACCGTGTCTCCACGTGTGAACATTGAAGTGAACCGTGTCTCCACGTGTGAACATTGAAGTGAACCGTGTCTCCACACGTGAACATTGAAGCGGCAGCCGGTAAGATCGCTGGCTTTATTTGAACTGTTTTAAGCTGGGGCCGCCGCGTGTTAAAGGAGCGTGGCCGTGTGTTAAAGGGGCGTGGCCGCGTGTTAAAGGGGCGGGGTCAGCGTGTCTGTTTGAAGGTTTTTACCTGACTTTTGATGCTAATGGATCTGCAAAATTAAAGAGTGGAAATGTGTCTAAAGGCAAAACATTGTATCAGATGAAACGGCTGCTTTGACCCTTGACCCAGACTGACCCTGTCAACAATACTCAACATGCTCTTGTTCCTCAAGTGAAACACATGAATGTGTGTGAACTGTTAAGCTATAGTTTAGCAGCTAGCTCGTAGCTAGTAGCTTGTGATTTGTAAGTTGTAGCTTTAGATAATAAAGCAGACAAGTTGAGTTTATTTCAATCTGCAGTTAAGCCTTGTGTTTGATAGTTGTCCTTGTTCAAGTGTCTTCAACTTGAACACCTTGCTCTAAAGTAATTTACGGTGTGCCACAGGGTTCGGTACTCGGTCCAATTCTGTTTACTCTTTATATGCTGCCATTAGGCAACATGATCAGAAAGCATGGCATTAACTTTCACTGCTATGCAGATGACACTCGGCTGTATTTATCAATGAAACCTGATCAGAGCGATCAAGTAGACAGACTTAGTACTTGTGTGAAGGAGATAAAAACCTGGATGACACTAAACTACCTGCTTCTTAACCCTGAAAAAACCGAGGTCATTGTGCTTGGCCCTAAGCATCTACGAGACGCTCTATCTGAGCAGATAGTCACACTGGACAATGTCAGTGTAGCCTCTAGTTCTACTGTAAGAAATCTTGGAGTCTTATTTGACCAGGAGCTCTCATTTAAAGCTCATATAAATCAAGCTTGTAAAACAGCCTATTTCCATTTGCGCAACAAGAGCCAAAATCAGAAGAATCCTGCCTAAAAGTGATGCCGAAAAACTTATCCATGCATTTGTAACGACTAGATTAGACTACTGTAACTCCCTGCTTGCAGCGTGTCCTAAAAGCTCCATAAAAAGCTTTCAACTGGTTCAAAATGCAGCAGCAAGATTACTAACAGGAACAAAAAGAAGAGAGCACATTACGCCAGTGCTGAAGTCTCTTCACTGGCTCCCCGTCGAGTCTAGAATCAAATTCAAAATTCTACTCTTGACCTACAAAGCCATAAATGACATGGCCCCATCCTACCTCAAAGATGCTATAGAACCATATCATCCAAACAGAGCTCTTCGCTCTCAGAATGCTGGCCTTCTGGTGGTGCCAAGAGTCTCTAAAAGTACTGTAGGAGGTAGAGCGTTTAGCTACCAAGCTCCTGTGTTATGGAATCAGCTCCCGACCCATGTTAAATATGCTGACACAGTCTCTTCATTTAAGTCCAGGCTTAAAACGTTCCTCTTCGAAATCGAATATGGTCAGAGTAGTTAGGATCAGAAACATAAACCCACAGCTTTAGCTACGCTGCCCTAGGAGTAACTATGCTGGGGGAAGTATGACAGCTTGAGCACTATCCTCTTCTTCTGACTACTTATGCTATCAAACAATATTTATTTTTTAATTCCACTTGCAAACTGTTCACCGCCTTCTTTTCTTTCTCTCACTCCTGAGGACCTGTGGACCCAGATGCCCCTCCCCTGGTGAAGTGGTCCCTGCCCTGTGTGGACGGTCCCTCATCTGCCTGAAGAGTGGGTCCAGCTCGCCTCCGACGGTCCCTCATCTGCCTGAAGAGTGGGTCCAGCTCGCCTCCGACGGTCCCTCATCTGCCTGAAGAGTGGGTCCAGCTCGCCCCCGACGGTCCCTCATCTGCCTGAAGAGTGGGTCCAGTTCGCCTCAGTCGGTCCCTCATCTGCCTGAAGAGTGGCTCCAGTTCGCCTCAGTCGGTCCCTCATCTGCCTGAAGAGTGGGTCCAGCTCGCCTCAGTCGGTCCCTCATCTGCCTGAAGAGTGGGTCCAGCTTGACTCAGACGGTCCCTCATCTGCCTGAAGAGTGGGTCCAGCTCCAGTCTCCCTCGTGTCCGTCTGTCCGTCTGTGAGAGTCGGATCTCTCCTTCACTGGAACTCCTCCAGGTTTCTGCGCTTTTTTCCCAAAGAGGTTTTTTTTGTAGTTTTTCCTGGCCGAGAAGGAGAGTCTAAGGACAGAGGACCCTGGGACATCGTCCCTCGCCACCAAAGACATTGTTGATTCATTTCTCCCTGTGGCCCTCAGAGGCAACTGTTGTTGTGATTTTGGGCCTTACAAAAATAAATTGATTTGATTTGAATTTAGCGAAGTAGCTTGTGTTATGCTGTTGTAACATTATGTAAATATGGCATGAGTTCAGTCGGACTCATTAGGTCCGGACCTGAACCTAAACCTCTGGATTCGAATCAGGACTTGAAGCTGACACACGGGCCTCTGGGACACACGGGCCTTTGGGACACACGGGCCTCTGGGACACACGGGCCTCTGGCACACACGGGCCTCTGGCACACACGGGCCTCTGGGACACACGGGCCTCTGGGACACACGGGCCTCTGGGACACACGGGCCTTTGGGACACACGGGCCTCTGGGACACACGGGCCTCTGGCACACACGGGCCTCTGGGACACACGGGCCTCTGAGACTCACGGGCCTTTGGGACACACAGGCCTCTGGGACACACGGGCCTTTGGGACACACGGGCCTCTGGGACACACGGGCCTCTGGGACACACGGGCCTCTGGGACACACGGGCCTCTGAGACACACGGGCCTCTGGGACACACGGGCCTCTGGGACACACGGGCCTCTGGGACACACGGGCCTTTGGGACACACGGGCCTCTGGGACACACGGGCCTCTGGGACACACGGGCCTCTGAGACACACGGGCCTCTGAGACCTTTAAATGTGTTTCTCTGTCTCCAATCAGATAAAGACATAAATAGACTCTAAGTTAGAGTTTGATGTGTAAATATTTAAGTCTAAACTGTCTCTTTCCTCCATGACCATATTTGGACAAAGGAAGTGCTCAGAGTCACAAACCTTGAGCCTGAACAAAGCGAGAGCATCACCAGGGAAACGTGTTCGGACAAAGCCTGCGCTCGCCGCGGAATACATGAAAAGTACTCTAAATACTGCAGCGGCGTTTGCAGTATTCTGTGTACAGTGTATGTGAAAAGTACTCTAAATACTGCAGCGGCGTTTGCAGTATTCTGTGTACAGTGTATGTGAAAAGTACTCTAAATACTGCGGCGGCGTTTGCAGTATTCTGTGTACAGTGTATGTGAAAAGTACTCCAAATACTGCGGCGGCGTTTGCAGTATTCTGTGTACAGTGTATGTGAAAAGTACTCCAAATACTGCGGCGGCGTTTGCAGTATTCTGTGTACTGCAGTATTCTGTGTACTGCAGTAGTCTGTGTACTGCAGTATTCTGTGTACTGCAGTAGTCTGTACTGCAGTAGTACTCTGTGTACTGCAGTATTCTGTGTACTGCAGTATTCTGTGTACTGCAGTACTGCGTCTGTTTACAGTCAAAACAATCAAACGTTCCGTCACTTTGACCTTGAAGTGAATGAATGACCAGCATCTGACCTCAGCAAACACTCCAGGACGAAGTCTAGACCAGAACCAAGACCAAGACCAAGACCAGGACCTGGTCCAGGACCAGGACCAGGACCAAGACTTGACCAGGACCAGGACAATGACCAAGACTTGATCAGGACCAGGACCAAGACCAGGACCAGGACCAGGACCAGGACCAGGACCAGGACCAGGACCAAGACTTGACCAGGACCAGGACAATGACCAAGACTTGATCAGGACCAGGACCAAGACCAGGACCAGGACCAGGACCAGGACCAGGACCAAGACCAGGACCAGGACCAGGACCAAGACCAGGACCAGGACCAGGACCAGGACCAAGACTTGATCAGGACCAGGACCAGGACCAAGACCAGGACCAGGACCAAGACCAGGACCAGGACCAGGACCAGGACCAGGACCAGGACCAGGACCAGGACCAGGACCAGGACCAAGACCAGGACCAGGACCAGGACCAGGACCAGGACCAGGACCAGGACCAGGACCAAGACCAGGACCAGGACCAGGACCAGGACCAGGACCAAGACCAAGACCAGGACCAAGACCAGGACCAGGACCAGGACCAGGACCAGGACCAAGACCAGGACCAGGACCAGGACTAGACCAGGACCAGGACCAAGACCAGGACCAGGACCAGGACCAAGACCAGGACCAGGACCAAGACCAAGACCAAGACCAGGACCAGGTCCAGGACCAGGACCAGGACCAAGACCAGGACCAGGACCAGGACCAGGACTAGACCAGGACCAAGACCAGGACTAGACTAGGGCCAGGATCAAGACCAGGAACAGGACTAGACCAGGATCTGAGCCGTGTTTAAACCAGGACCAGGACTACACTAAACTGGACTCAAACCCTAAAGTAGGATTGAATCAGGCCTGAATCTAGTCCTGGTTAAGTTCTGATGGAAGTGAGAACCTTTAGCCTAAAATGGAACCTGGAACCTGGCCCTAGTCCTGGTCAAGTCTTGGTCCTGGTACTGGTCCTGGTACTGGACCTGGTCTAGTCCTGGTCCAGGCCCTGGTCAAGTCTTGGTCCTGGTCCTGTTCTTGGTCCTGGTCCTGGTTCTGGTCTAGACTTGGTCCTGGTCTTAGTCCTGGTCTTGGTTCTGGTCCTAATCAAGTCTTGGTCATTGTCCTGGTCAAGTCTTGGTCCTGGTCCTGGTCTTGGTCTTGGTCCTGGTCCTGGTCCTGGTCCTGGTCTTGGTCCTGGTCCTGGTCTTGGTCCTGGTCCTGGTCCTGGTCTTGGTCCTGGTCCTGGTCCTGGTCCTGGTCCTGGTTTATGAGGTTCAGCTGGAGTTAAGGCCAAAGTCAGACTTATCTCCAAATATAGACACACTGTAAAATACACATTTACCACCATAACTCTACTACAAATACTACAAATACTGCAAATACTATAAACTCCTGATAGTTATGTCACGATTCATAATTTTAGTCTCAGGATTATTGTGAGACTAAAAGCCACGATTTAACGTCTGTTCACGACTATCAACGTCACGACCAAAACAGCATTTACTTTTCTATAAGTTGAATTTTAAAAAAACCTTCAAAAAGTGTCACAATTATCACGATTATAACGATGATATTAAGACTTAAATAATGATCGATGAACCTAATGGTACAAACACACAGTACTTCTGCTTCTACAATGGATATTTGCGCTCCTGCAACGAGTATTATGAATATTACTACATATACAGACAATACTACGAATACCACCCGGAATCAATGCAATATTTTATTAATCCAACGCATGAATTTAGGGTTTTAGGACTCGGACAGACATGAAAAAATGCTCCAGCTGCATCTCCCTCGCTTCATCCGGGTCAAACTGGGTCAAACTGGGTCAAACTGGGTCAAACTGGGTCAAACTGGGTCAAATGCTAATATCTAAAGGCTTTTTGGGCAATTCTACACAACCAAAAGCTGCTAAACTTGACATACAATCACTACTACAAACACTATCAGTACCACCACCAATACTACTACTACTATTACTACTACTACTAATACTGCACTACAACAATTCACTAAACACACAGTACTATTAATACTGCTAAAGTACGAGAACTCCAGGAACACACTTTCTTTTCCGGGTCTAAGATAACGACTTTGCCACAGTAATAATTTGTCGTCATAAAAACATCACACCGACTATTAACTACACGACTCGTAACCTCCCCTTTAATGAAACACTGCGGTTTCCATCGTGTACTCCATAAAAGCAGTACAAGTACTTAGGGCGGACCGCGGGCAGAACTATGTGAAGTATCTGAATTAATTAAGGGCCCTTGGAAAGCAACAAAAGGCCCTTCTGCGTCTGTGGACAAACACTCCAATACTGTGGAAGAAAAAGTACTTTCAGGTCGTGTACTGCAGTACTGTGGAAGAAAAAGTACTTTCAGGTCGTGTACTGCAGTACTGTGGTAGAAGAAGTACTTTCAGGTCGGTGTACTGCAGTACTGTGGTAGAAGAAGTACTTTCAGGTCGGTGTACTGCAGTACTGTGGTAGAAGAAGTACTTTCAGGTCGATGTACTGCAGTACTGTGGTAGAAGAAGTACTTTCAGGTCGGTGTACTGCAGTATTGTGGTAGAAGTAGTACTTTCAGGTCGGTGTACTGCAGTATTGTGGTAGAAGAAGTACTTTCAGGTTGGTGTACTGCAGTACTGTGGTAGAAGAAGTACTTTCAGGTCGGTGTACTGCAGTACTGTGGTAGAAGAAGTACTTTCAGGTCGGTGTACTGCAGTACTGTGGTAGAAGAAGTACTTTCAGGTCGGTGTACTGCAGTACTTACAGTGACGGGCGTTTGTCGTGAAGCTGCGTTTTCAAGTGGCAAAAGTCGGAAAGGCTCGTTTAATACTTAATGAGATCATTTCTACGGTTGGTAATAATCGCTCGCCAGGCTTTGGTTTGACAAAACTCTAAACTCTAAACTCCGAACTCTAAACTCTAAACTTTAAACCCTAAACTCTAAACTCCAAGTCAAGTCTAAATCTACAACTTTAATCCGAGGTAAAGGACGTTCTGGAGGAAAGATTTCTTCTGCCACAACGTCGCGGTACTGGACACAAACTGGACACAAACTGGACACAAACTGGACACAAACTGGACACAAACTGGACACAAACTGGACACAAACTAGACACAAAACTGGACACAAAACTGGACACAAACTCTCTCCAAACTTGACACAAACTGGACACAAACTGGACACAAAACTGGACACAAAACTGGACCCAAACTGGACCCAAACTGGACCCAAAATGGACACAAACTGGACACAAAACTGGACACAAACTCTCCAAACTGGACACAAACTGGACACAAACTGGACACAAACTGGGCACAAACTGGACCCAAAATGGACACAAACTGGACACAAAACTGGACTCAAACTCTCTCCAAACTTGATAAAAACTGGACTCAAAACTGGACCCAAACTGGGCCCAAACTGGGCCCAAACTGGACCCAAACTAAACCCAAACTGGGCACAAACTGGACCCAAAATGGACACAAACTGGACACAAAACTGGACTCAAACTCTCTCCAAACTTGATAAAAACTGGACTCAAAACGACCCAAACTTGACCCAAAATGGACCCAAAATGGACACAAAATGGACACAAAATGGACACAAACTGGACCCAAACTGGACCCAAAACTGGACCCAAACTTTGAATCATCTTTTATCCAGTGTTTTAAAGTGATCAAACGTTATCATGATGTTGTTATGAACACGCTGGACATATTTGATATATATTGTATATTTTGTATATTCACTCTTTGCCGAAACAAGGTATTTTTTTTACTTTAAAATTCACTCACAATGTTTCAATTAATTGTAGTAACCTTAGTAAATTGTAATAGTAGTAGTAGTAATAGTAATAGTAGTAATAGTAGTAGTAGTAGTGATAGTAGTAATAGTAGTAAGAACTGCAGTAATAACAACAGCAGTGATTTGTAATACTTGTAGAAGTCGTATTTAGTCATGATTTGTAGAAGTAACAACAAGAGCAGTTTAGTTACTACATGTTGTACTATAGTAGACATAGTACTACTACTACTACTACCACCACCTGCAGTAGTACTAGTAATAGTATATTAGCAGTAGCTGTAACAGAAATATTGAGTTTAACTGGCATTAAACCTGGACCAAATAAAAACCAGGTCTAAACCAGGTCTAAACCAGGACTAAACCAGGTCTAAACCAGGTCTAAACCAGGTCTAAACCAGGACTAAACCAGGACTAAACCAGGACTAAACCAGGTCTAAACCAGGACTAAACCAGGACTAAACCAGGACTAAAGCAGGACTAAACCAGGTCTAAACCAGGACTAAACCAGGACTAAACCAGGACTAAACCAGGACTAAACCAGGTCTAAACCAGGACTAAACCAGGACTAAACCAGGACTAAAGCAGGACTAAACCAGGTCTAAACCAGGACTAAACCAGGACTAAACCAGGTCTAAACCAGGACTAAACCAGGACTAAAGCAGGACTAAACCAGGTCTAAACCAGGACTAAACCAGGACTAAACCAGGACTAAACCAGGACTAAACCAGGTCTAAACCAGGACTAAACCAGGACTAAAGCAGGTCTAAACCAGGACTAAACCAGGACTAAAGCAGGTCTAAACCAGGACTAAACCAGGACTAAACCAGGACTAAAGCAGGACTAAACCAGGACTAAACCGGGACAAGTCTGAACACAACTTCAGAGTGGCACTTTTTTCACTTAATCACTTCATGAAACACTTTTCTCTTTTGCACAAACACAAACTTCATTTCAGACACAAACGCTTCAAACTCACCATTTTTCCTGCGCTTTTTCTCTTCCTCTCGGTTCAAGCTCTGCCCATGTTCTTCAGGTTCGAGTCCTCCTCACGCGTCCTCCTCACGCGTCCTCCTCACGCGTCTCCTCACGCGTCCTCCTCACGCGTCCTTCTCACGTCCTCCTCACGCGTCTCCTCACGCGTCCTCCTCACGCGTCCTTCTCACGTCCTCCTCACGCGTCCTCCTCACGCGTCCTTCTCACGTCCTCCTCACGCGTCCTCCTCACGCGTCCTCCTCACGTCCTTCTCCAGCTCCAGCGCGTGAAAAGTCGCAACATGTTGGACAGAAACGCAGTTAAAGTCCTTGTTTTCAGTCCATGCGGTTCAGAGAAAGAAACTCTCTCTCTCTCTCTCTCTCTGAAAGTGTGTTAGGAGGTTAGGAGCGAGGACAGAGGAGGGAGGAGACGAGGGAGGAGCCAGGAAACCCCCCTCCCAACATGTAAAGTACTGCACTGAAGTAAACTGTACTTTGCTTAAGTACGTTTTTAGTTCCGTTTTTACTGGTGCAGAGGAAGTGCAGAATTGGAGCAGAGGAAGTGCAGAGCTGGAGCAGAGGATGTGCATAGCTGGAGCAGAGGAAGTGCAGAGCGGGAGCAGAGAGGAAGTGCAGAGCTGGAGCAGAGAGGATGTGCATAGCTGGAGCAGAGGAAATGCAGAGCTGGAAGTGCAGAGCTGGAGCAGAGAGGAAGTGCAGAGCTGGAAGTGCAGAGTTGGAGCAGAGAGGAAGTGCAGAGCTGGAGCAGAGGAAGTCCAGAGCAGGAGCAGAGGAAGTGCAGAACTGGAGCAGAGGAAGTGCAGAGATGGAGCAGAGGAGGTCTAGAGCTGGAGCAGAGGAAGTGCAGAGCTGGAGCAGAGAGGAAGTGCAGAGCTGGTGCAGAGGAAGTGCAGAACTGGAGCAGAGAGGAAGTGCAGAGCTGGAGCAGAGAGGATGTGCAGAGCTTGAGCAGAGAGGAAGTGCAGAGCTGGAACAGAGGAAGTGCAGAACTGAAAGTGCAGAGCTGGAGCAGAGGAAGTGCAGAGCAGGAGCAGACGAAGTGCAGAGCTGGAGCAGAGGAAGTGCAGAGCTGGAGCAGAGGAAGTGCAGAGCTGGGGCAGAGGAAGTGCAGAGCAGGGGGCAGAGAGGAAATGCAGAGCTGGGGCAGAGGAAGTGCAGAGCAGGAGCAGAGGAAGTGCAGAACTGGAGCAGAGGAAGTGCAGAGCTGGAGCAGAGAGGAAGTGCAGAGCTGGGGCAGAGGAAGTGCAGAGCTGGGGCAGAGGAAGTGCAGAGCTGGGGCAGAGAGGAAGTGCAGAACTGGAGCAGAGGAAGTGCAGAGCTGGGGCAGAGAGGGACTGCAGAGCTGGGGCAGAGGGAAAGTGCAGAACTGGAGCAGAGGAAGTGCAGAGCTGGGGCAGAGGAAGTGCAGAACTGGAGCAGAGGAAGTGCAGAGCTGGGGCAGAGAGGAAGTGCAGAACTGGAGCAGAGGAAGTGCAGAGCTGGGGCAGAGAGGAGGTGCAGGGCTGGGGCAGAGGAAGTGCAGAGCTGGGGCAGGCAGAGAGGAAGTGCAGAACTGGAGCAGAGGAAGTGCAGAACTGGGGCAGAGAGGAAGGCTCAAAAATAACTCTTGGTCAAACTCAGCACAAAACAGGAACACATGAAGAGAACTGCATCTGAAGAGTCTGAGATTGAAGGGACTGAAACTGCAAATGAAGGAGACCAGAAAATGTATTTAAATAATCTCAGTGGATCTGGATCAGGTCTGGACCAGGTCTGGATCAGGTCTGGATCAGGTCTGGATCAGGTCAGGATCAGGATCAGGTCTGGATCAGGTCTGGATCAGGTCAGGATCAGGTCTGGATCAGGTCTGGACCAGGACTGGATCAGGTCTGGATCAGGTCAGGATCAGGATCAGGTCTGGATCAGGTCCGGATCAGGTCTGGATCAGGTCTGGACCAGGTCTAGACCAGGTCTGGATCAGGTCTGGATCAGGTCTGGATCAGGTCTGGACCAGGTCTGGATCAGGTCTGGACCAGGTCTGGATCAGGTCTGGATCAGGTCTGGACCAGGTCTGAACCAGGATCAGGTCTGGATCAGGTCTGGACCAGGTCTGGATCAGGTCAGGATCAGGTCTGGATCAGGTCTGGACCAGGACTGGATCAGGTCTGGACCAGGTCTGAACCAGGATCAGGTCTGGATCAGGTCCGGATCAGGTCTGGATCAGGTCTGGACCAGGTCTGGACCAGGTCTGGATCAGGTCTGGATCAGGTCTGGATCAGGTCTGGACCAGGTCTGGACCAGGTCTGGATCAGGTCTGGATCAGGTCTGGACCAGGTCTGAACCAGGATCAGGTCTGGATCAGGTCTGGACCAGGTCTGGATCAGGTCTGGACCAGGTCTGGACCAGGTCTGGACCAGGTCTGGACCAGGTCTGGATCAGGTCTGGATCAGGTCTGGACCAGGTCTGAACCAGGATCAGGTCTGGATCAGGTCCGGATCAGGTCTGGATCAGGTCTGGACCAGGTCTGGACCAGGTCTGGACCAGGTCTGGATCAGGTCTGGATCAGGTCTGGACCAGGTCTGAACCAGGATCAGGTCTAGATCAGGTCCGGATCAGGTCCGGATCAGGTCTGGATCAGGTCTGGACCAGGATCAGGTCTGGATCAGGTTTGGACCAGGTCAACTGTCTCTTTAAAGACATGTTACTGTCTCTTTAAAGACATGTTACTGTCTCTTTAAAGAAATGTTGTTGTTGTTGTTGTTGTTGTTGTTGTTGTTGTTTTATGGCGGTTGGCATCCAATTGTTGCATTACCGCCAGAGTTTATTCCTCAGACTTTTCGTAGTCCTCAGACTGTCATAGTCCGTAAAAGTACTCCTTCCATTGCTTTGGTGTTACAAAGCCCATGAGGTCATGATATGTCTTTGTGACTAGAATAGTTGTTGTTGTTTCAGAGACCAACCGGCTTTATTCCAGGGAGACTCTTCTTCATCTTCCTCTCCTTCTTTGACGTTCGGTGCTTCCACCGTACAGCTTTATTCTTCAGGCTTCATTCCATAGGCTTTAATATTTCCACTGATATCGCTGCTTGGTAGCCGTGCGTCTACGAGACTGGACGAGGACAGGAGACCACCCCCACCCCCATCTCGTCACTCTGATCACTCTGACTCCCCAAAAGCAGACCCCCATCACTCCGACTCCCATTTAGCGCCTTTAGCCTGTTTTCTATATCTGCCCAATCAAGCTCCTTTGTTCCAAGGAATCTCCCTGCAGCTTTAGCAATGATCCTGATCCTTTCAGTTCTGCTTTGAGTCTGAGCAGCACAGTTTACAACATCCACCATAAAGAGTACAAAATCCTCTCTATCCACAACCAGGGTATTCTCATTAATTCTGGAACCTGCACACTTGGGACCTCCACTCTTGAAACCTTCACACTTCTTGGGAGCCACGCTGGCCTTTCTCATTTCGCCCTGGCTGGGAGCAGCGCTGGCTCCTCTCTCTGTATTTACTCTAAACTCGTTACTTGAAACTTTCTTGACTGCATCTGCATAGGATATACCTTGAGAGACCTTTATTTTCTGCACCTCAGCAGCTCTTTTGCTAAACCTGCATCCCCCGTAGGCAGAGCTATGTTCTTCCCCACAGTTACAGCACTTCAGTTTTGCACCCACGTCACACTTCCCATACTCGTGATCTCCTGCACATTTACCACATCTTTGCCTCCCTCTACAGACCGCTGCAATATGCCCAAAGCGCTGGCACTTAAAGCAACGCAGGGGCGGTGGAACATATGGCCTAACGTAATGGCACATGAACCCAATGAACACCTTACTAGGCAGGCACCTCCCTTCAAGTGTTACCATTACCGACAAGCTGTCACATCTTACCCCAGACCGGGTCACCTTCAAACGCCTAGCGTCCACCATCGTAGCTCCCGTCAAATTCTCCTTAACTTCATCCACAGACGTCGCCGTAGGGACACCTACGATAACCCCTCTGACTGTGTTTCTTTCAGCATCAGACACAAGAATGTCCTTTCCACCCAGACGTTTAGTTCCAATCGTCTTCCGTTGCTGAGCTGCGTCATTGCACACGACCAGCAGCGAGCCATCTCTAAGGACACTCGCACTCTTGATCACTCCCACAGCTACAGTTAGGCTCTTTGACAATGCCACTGAATTCCACTCCTTAAAGGATGCACTATCCTGTGCAAGCTTTATGATCACCTTACAGTCTCTGCTCTCACTCCGGATATCAATAGCTTCAGCCTCATCCTGCTGCTCATTCCCAGAACCCTCGGACGAGCTAAGGGACTTTTTACGTTTCCGGGCACGTGCAGCCAGAAAAGGCTGCTCCTCCACGCCGTCCAGAACGTCTTCGACCACCGATCCACTCTCCTCCGCCATCTCTTGCTGTCTCTTTAAAGACATGTTACTGTCTCTTTAAAAAAATGTTACTGTCTCTTTAAAGACATGTGACTGTCTCTTTAAAGAAATGTTACTGTCTCTTTAAATACATGTTACTGTCTCTTTAAAGACATGTTACTGTCTCTTTAAAGACATGTTGCTGTCTCTTTAAAGAAATGTTGCCGTCTCTTTAAAGACATGTGACTGTCTCTTTAAAGACATGTTACTGTCTCTTTAAAGACATGTTACGTTATTGTCTCTTTAAAGACATGTTACTGTCTCTTTAAAGACATGTTACATTATTGTCTCTTTAAAGACATGTTACTGTCTCTTTAAAGACATGTTACTGTCTCTTTAAAGACGTGTGACCGTCTCTTTGACCCTAAACAACACATGTGGGGGTGGATGGTAACGAAATGGCTGATGCACTGGCTAAACGTTCCCTTCGGCGGCCATCAATTGATGTGGCGGTTGAGTTGAGCAAATCTGAAATCAAGCCTGTTATCAAGAGTCATGTGGTCGGCCTTTGGCAGGAATTTTGGAGCCACTGTGTTACTGGACGGCATCTCTATCACATACAGGGTAGTGTGGGTCCTTGCGGGTCTATGGGCGGGAACGCGTGGGAGGAAAGGGCCTTCGCCCGCATGAGGATTGGCCATACTGGACTCAATTGGTCACTAAGTAGGATAGGCAAACATCCGACCGGTCTGTGTGGTCACTGTCGGGTGCCAGAGACTGTCGAGCATGTGCTGATTTGCTGTGAGGCTTATGATAGGGAAAGGGCCGGGTTGGCCTTGTGGTTTCGGAATAATGGGCGGGAGTTCAATCTGCGGAACGTTCTGGCGATCCAGTCACAGGGTTTGTGTCAGGCTGTGGTTGCTTACTTATGTAGCACAGGGCTGGGTAAACGTTTATAGAGGTGGGGGGTGTTGGAGACTAAGCCGAGGATGAGGAGCAAGAGGATGTTCTAACGCGCTTGGACTTCATGGGCCTAGAAACGCCAAAGTGATGGAAGAAGGACTTCTAAGGGATAAAACGACAAAGACGTCCCATGACCTCATGGGCTTTGTAAAACAACAAAGACGTCCCATGATCTCATGGGCTTTGTGCTTCCGGGGCGCCGAACGTCAAGGAGGGCGAGGAGGGTGGGGAGGAGTCTCCCTGGAGTGGAGCCGAGTTCATTCTTTCCGCTTTGATCCCATGGGCTTTGAAAACAATGACACATAAACACAGTGGTACAAGTATATATGTCATATGAATGGGTTCCAAGTGTGGAGCTCATGGGCTTTGTACTTCCCAAAGCACCGACCGTCAAAGAGGGCGAGGAAGGTGAAGAAGAGTCTCCCTGGAATAAAGCCGGTTGGTCTCTGACACAACAACTATTCTAGTCACAAAAACACATCATGACCTCATGGGCTTTGTAACGCCAAAGCAATGGGAGGAGTACTTTTACGGACTACGACAGAGTCTGAGGACTACGAAACGTCTGAGGAATAAAGTCTGGCGGTAATGCAACACTCGGATGCCAACCGCCATAAAACAACAACAACAACAACAACAACAACACAAATATTCAGTCTTTGTCTCCAAAGTCTTGCTTTAAAACTCCTTGTACTTTACACTTCGTGTTTCAGTTTTTCCTCTGGACCAAAGGAAAGACACAAAACTGAGACTAAATCATATCATACTATGAACTACACTTTTACTCTGACGCCATACAGTATATGAGTCAAGTACTCCTGTGAGAAGTACAAGTAAGTCAAGTAAATGTAAAGTATTTCCAATTGGATGGATTCATGTCGAGGTTCCAGAAATGTATCAGATCATGACAAAAATATTGCTTTTCTATAATTAAAACTGTTAAAAATGAGCTCAGAAAGAGATATAAACGTGTCATGAAGTATTAAGAGATATTTAAGAGATAGATAAGATGAGATGAGATGAGATGAGATAAGATAAGAAAGATGAGATAAGATATTCCTTTATTGTCCCACATGGGGAAATTTCATTGTTGCAACGCAGGAAGATACAGAGGTAGATACAGAAGAAAAGAACAGATCACTTATAGGAAGTTTGAAAAACACTTTCAGTAGAAGATCTCCTATAAACAAAAACTCCCATAGACAAAACCCAACAAGGGATGGAGGGGAAAAATTATAAAGATAAAAATAAATAAATACATAAATAAATAAATACATAAATACCATTGCATGTGATCACGACAGTAACTGCACATGAACATGTTTCACGACGGCACATGGATTGCACATGAATTTCACAATAATTGCACATATGACGGAATTGCACATCAGTATTAGGTTAGGTCAGTATTGCGAGTGTTCAGGACTAACAGTGTTTGTTATAAAGTCTGACAGCAGCAGAAGGAAAGACCTGCGAAACCTTTCCTTCACACAGCGAGGGTGGATCAGTCTCTCACTGAAGCTGCTCTCCAGAGCGGACAGAGTGTCCTGCAGGGGTCAGAGTGTCCTGCAGGGGACAGAGTGTCCTGCAGTGGGTGATACTCATGGTCCAGCATAGATGAGAATCTGGCCAGGACCCTTCTGTCTCCCACCTCCTGCACCGAGTCCAGAGCGCAGCCCAGGACGGAGCTGGACTTCTTGATGACTCTGTCCAGCCTCTTCCTCTCCCTCTCTGTGATGCTGCTGCTCCAGCAGGCCACACCGTACAGGAGGGCTGATGCCACCACAGAGTCGTAGAAGGTCTTCAGCAGTGGCCCTGTCACTCCAAAAGACCTGAGTCTCCTCAGGAGGTAGAGCCGACTCTGGCTCTTCCTGTACAGTCTGTGTTATGAGTCCAGTCCAGTTTGTGGTTCAGATGAACACCAGGTACTTGTATGAGTCACTCTCTCAATGTCCCGTCCCTGGATGTTCACTGGTGAGGGGGCAGTGGGGTTGCGTCTGCGGAAGTCCACCACCATCTCCTTGGTCTTCCCCGCGTTGATGAGGAGGTGGTTCCGCTGACACCAGTCCACAAAGTTCTGCGCCAGTCCTCTGTACTCAACATCATCGTCGTCCGTGATGAGTCCGATGATGGCAGAGTCGTCAGAGAACTTCTGCAGGACACAGCTGTCCGTGTCGTGTCTGAGGTCTGCAGTGTAGAGGGTGAAGAGAAAGGGCACGAGGACAGTGCCCTGGGGCGCCCCCACACTGCAGGTCCGAGTGTCAGACACACAGTCCCGGGCTCTCACAAACTGGGGTCGGTCTGTGAGGTAGTCCAGGATTCACTCTGCCAGGTCATACTCCACACCAGCCGTCTCCAGCTTGTCCCTCAGGAGCAGCGGCTGGATGGTGTTGAAGGCGCTGGAAAGATCGAAGAACAGGATCCTCACAGAGCTGCCAGGCTTTTCCAGGTGAGAGAGAGAGCGGTGCAGCAGGGAGATGACGGCGTCCTCCACTCCGATGCCAGGCCGATATGCAAACTGCAGCGGGTCCATGGCTGAGCTCACGGTGGAGCGGAGGTGGTCCAGGACCAGCCGCTCCAGTGTCTTCATCAGGTGGGACGTGAGAGCCACTGGCCTGAAGCTGTTGAGGTCTTTGGGGCGCGGTGTCTTAGGCACAGGTACCAGACAGGAGGTCTTCCAGACCTGTGGTACCACCCTCAGCTTCAGGCTCATGTTGAAGACATGCTCCATAACTCCACACAGTTCATCTACGCAGGACTTAAGGAGCCTGGGGCTGATGCCATCAGGTCCTGCTGCCTTCCTCACTTTAATCCTCTTCAGCTCTCTCCTCACCTGTGCTGCTGTGACAGTCAGTGGATGGCAGGGGGACCGTATGCTGGGGGGATGGGTGAGTCCAGGTGAAGTGGGGAGCTGATGGTCCGGGGCAGAGAAGTGAAGAGGAACAGATGCAGGGCATTGTCCAGCTGTGGAAAAAGGAGCATGCAGCTGTGCAGGGGGAGGGGCGGGTGACCGATCAAATCTCAAGAAGTGAGCATTTAAAATCATTCACCCACTGTAGATCCCACTCTGTCTGGGCAGGGGGGATTTTGAAGCCCGAGATGGTTTTCAGGCTTCTCCACACTCCCTGAATGTTCTTCTGCTGCAGCAGCTGCTCCTCCATCCATAAGAGATATATAAGAGATATATAAGAGTTATATAAGAGATATATAAGAGATATATAAGAGTTATATAAGAGATATATAAGACATACATAAGAGTTATAGAAGAGATATTTAAGATATATTTAAGAGTTATATAAGAGATGTATAAGAGATGTAAAAGAGATATATGAGAGATATTTAAGAGTTATATAAGAGATGTTTAAGAGATGTATAAGAGATACATAAGAGATATTTAAGAGTTATATAAGAGTTATATAAGAGATATATAAGAGATATATAGGAGATATTTAAGAGTTATATAAGAGATATATAAGAGATATATAAGAGATATTTAAGATATATTTAAGAGTTATATAAGAGATGTATAAGAGATATTTAAGAGTTATATAAGAGATATATAAGAGATATATAAGAGATATTTAAGCTATATTTAAGAGTTATATAAGAGATGTATAAGAGATATTTAAGAGATATTTAAGAGTTATATAAGAGATATATAAGAGATATTTAAGAGATGTATAAAAGATATATAGGAGATATTTAAGAGTTATATAAGAGATGTATAAGAGATGTATATGAGATATATAAGAGATGTATAAGAGATATATAAGAGATATTTCAGAGATGTATAAGAGATATTTAAGAGATATTTAAGAGATATATAAGAGATATTTAAGAGATATATAAGATATATTTAAGAGATATTTAAGAGATATATAAGAGATATTTAAGAGATATATAAGAGAAATTTAAGAGTTATAGAAGAGATATATAAGAGATATTTAAGAGATGTATAAGACATATATAGGAGATATTTAAGAGATATTTAAGAGATATTTAAGATATATTTAAGAGATATATAAGAGATATTTAAGAGATATATAAGAGATATTTAAGAGTTATATAAGATATATATAAGAGATATTTAAGAGATATTTAAGAGATATTCTGCTCTTTAGAGTTCATTCTCTCTCAACAAAGAGAAAATCATTGAATTGTGGTTTGTGGCTTTCACCTGCTCAGTCCTTTAAAGAGTTCTAGAGTGTGTTTTCTGCACAATGGCACCACCTGCTGGTCTATGTCAGTTAAAGAAATACAGAAGTATTTAAGTAGTTTTAATGTCCATCTGTATTCATAATTATATTTAATACAACATTTAGACAAAATAACAAACAAAATATCCCAGATTTCAAGGTGGACTATTGACTACTATGGATATTTCCAGGAATGTCCTGCAGTATTAAAGCGTTTATTTAATCAATAACAGGGGCCGTAGTCATGTAAACTACACACATTTATCATAGTTTATTTTCTTACATTTATTAGAATATTTTTGGTATAAAAGATGTATCCATAAAACGAGTCATGTGACTTCTCTGACCCCGCCTTTGTTTTGGGTTCAGTCTTTAGTCCGAGTCCAGAAAAGTCTCGGACCCGGCGAGGGCCCACATCTGGACCTGGCGAGGGCCCTGATCTGGACCCGACGAGATATGGACCCGGCGAGGGCCCATATCTAGACCCGGAGAGGGCCCACATCTGGACCCGGCGAGGGCCCACATCTGGACCCAGCGAGGGCCCACATCTGGACCCGGCGAGGGCCCACATCTAGACCCAGAGAGGGCCCACATCTAGACCCAACGAGGGCCCACTTCCAGACCCGGCGAGGGCCCACATCTAGACCCAGAGAGGGCCCACATCTAGACCCAACGAGGGCCCACTTCCAGACCCGGCGAGGGCCCACATCTAGACCCGGCGAGGGCCCACATCTGGACCCGGCAAGGGGCCAAATCTAGACCCGGCGAGGGCCCACATCTGGACCCGGCGAGGGGCCAAATCTAGACCCGGCGAGGGCCCACATCTGGACTCGGCGAGGGGCCAAATCTAGACTCGGCGAGGGCCCACATCTGGAGAACGTTTAGGTTCATCGAGTCCAGATGTGAAAGAGAGGGAAAAGAGAGAGAACGAGGGATTGATGTTGTATCAACCGCAAAGAGCTCTAAACGAACTCTAAAGTTTGTTTTAAGAGTTCTATAAATGCTCCTCCTCTTGTAGCTCCTCCTCTTTTACCCTCCCGCCTCTCGCTCGACCTTTCTGCGCTTTCACCCTCTTTCCTGCAGTTTAAATGTGTGAATCACAGTCACGAGATCCCTCCTAGGCTCCTTACCTCTGCGGATATTGATCAAATTATTGTCATGCATTTATATTATATTTCTGTGTCCTATTTATCATGGGTCACGATGATCTTACTGCACATGGGTCACGATGCCCTTTCTTAGTACTTTCTGATCATCTGTGGACTGGTACAAACAATCTTAAAGCGGACGTCATAGCGAAGGTCAGGCCATTTTATCAGACCCAAGCAACAGCGATATAAAACACAGCTAAATCTTGTGAAGAGTCGAATCTCAGCTGTAAGACGAACAACATGATACTGTTCCGTCTGTTTTTCCCTGTTTTGATCAAATAAAGACCTTGCGAACGATCCTCGCCTCTCGCAGTCTGTTATAGACTAAACTTCGACAGAATTGGTGGAGGATGCGGCTCTCTCATCGTGCTTGGATGGATGTCGGCTGACGACGCATAGCGTCCAGTGACGGTTCAGCCGGGAATGATGGAGAACAAGGACACCGAGCCGAGAGAGAGACAAGAGGAGTCGATTGTGACTGGGACATTCAACAAAAAGTAAGGCAGAAACCTTTTGAATATATTACAAAAATCTGCACATTGAAAATGCTAAATTGTTGAAGTTTGCCAAAACTTGACCCAAATTTTCCACATTGCATATAAGTATGAATTTAGTGAATGTTAGCTCATTAATTTAGACAATCAGTTGGACTGATTTAAAAGGGAGTTGGACTCCAAAAAAAACAATAAAAATACAATAAAACATGGGACGTGTCGGTAACTAAAGGGAACTAAGAAAGCTACTACTCTACTGACAAGATTAACTACCCTCTGTGGCTAGGTACAATTTTAATTTATTTAGTTAATTACATTTTTTCAAGTTTGTATTTTATTGAATTTTTTTTGTATTCAATTTCTTATTTTATATATTTTTTATTTAAAATCTTTAATTTTAAATATATTTCCCCCCCTAAACTTATTTTATTTCATTATTATTGTTATAATTATTGTTCAAATTATAATAATAATAGTTATTATTTTTGTTTTTGAAAGACCACTGACTGCCACACTTTCTTATTATTAAATAATATTAAAAAACTTTTTAGATCATAGATGAATTGAATGAAATGGACCTTATTCCATTCAAAATTAATGCAATTTTAAAGGATCTCGAAAACACAATCGGTGCAAATGAAGAACCTCTTCTAAAAATATGCAGAGAAAAGATTGATTCCTCTTGGTGACGAAACAGTGGCAATGGAACAATGGAATTGTATTAATGAATATCATCAATCCAATCAAATAAAGACCTCCTTACCTCCCTCGTCTCCTTACCTCCCTCGTCTCCTTACCTCCCTCAGCTCCTTACCTCCCTCAGCTCCTTACCTCCCTCGTCTCCTTACCTCCCTCGTCTCCTTACCTCCCTCAGCTCCTTACCTCCCTACGGCACCGTCCGCTAACGATTATAACCTGATTCGTTTAGCTCCATTAGTGCACAAGCTGTTCTAAGGTAAACGTCCGAGTGAAGTTTTCGGTCGTTAAACTGTCCTAAAGAGGACGCTTCCCTGGCTTTGGTAAACACTGTAACGTAGTCCTGTTACAGACCTGCTTTAGTCCTGTTACAGACCTGCTTTAGTCCTGTTACAGACTTGCTTTAGTCCTGTTACAGACCTGCTTTAGTCCTGTTACAGACCTGCTTTAGTCCTGTTACAGACCTGCTTTAGTCCTGTTACAGACTTGCTTTAGTCCTGTTACAGACTTGCTTTAGTCCTGTTACAGACTTGCTTTAGTCCTGTTACATACCTGCTTTAGTCCTGTTACAGACCTACTTTAGTCCTGTTACAGACTTGCTTTAGTCCTGTTACAGACTTGCTTTAGTCCTGTTACATACCTGCTTTAGTCCTGTTACAGACCTGCTTTAGTCCTGTTACATACCTGCTTTAGTCCTGTTACAGACCTGCTTTAGTCCTGTTACATACCTGCTTTAGTCCTGTTACATACCTGCTTTAGTCCTGTTACAGACTTGCTTTAGTCCTGTTACAGACTTGCTTTAGTCCTGTTACAGACTTGCTTTAGTCCTGTTACAGACTTGCTTTAGTCCTGTTGTCCTGTTACAGACCTGCTTTAGTCCTGTTACAGACCTGCTTTAGTCCTGTTACAGACCTGCTTTTGTCCTGTTACAGACCTGCTTTAGTCCTGTTACAGACCTGCTTTAGTCCTGTTACAGACCTGCTTTAGTCCTGTTACAGACTTGCTTTAGTCCTGTTACAGACTTGCTTTAGTCCTGTTACATACCTGCTTTAGTCCTGTTACAGACCTGCTTTAGTCCTGTTACATACCTGCTTTAGTCCTGTTACAGACCTGCTTTAGTCCTGTTACATACCTGCTTTAGTCCTGTTACATACCTGCTTTAGTCCTGTTACAGACTTGCTTTAGTCCTGTTACAGACTTGCTTTAGTCCTGTTACAGACTTGCTTTAGTCCTGTTGTCCTGTTACAGACCTGCTTTAGTCCTGTTACAGACCTGCTTTAGTCCTGTTACAGACCTGCTTTAGTCCTGTTACAGACTTGCTTTTGTCCTGTTACAGACCTGCTTTAGTCCTGTTACAGACCTGCTTTAGTCCTGTTACATACCTGCTTTAGTCCTGTTACAGACCTGCTTTAGTCCTGTTACAGACTTGCTTTAGTCCTGTTACAGACCTGCTTTAGTCCTGTTACAGACCTGCTTTAGTCCTGTTACAGACTTGCTTTAGTCCTGTTACAGACTTGCTTTAGTCCTGTTACAGACTTGCTTTAGTCCTGTTACATACCTGCTTTAGTCCTGTTACAGACCTGCTTTAGTCCTGTTACATACCAGCTTTAGTCCTGTTACAGACCTGCTTTAGTCCTGTTACATACCTGCTTTAGTCCTGTTACATACCTGCTTTAGTCCTGTTACAGACTTGCTTTAGTCCTGTTACAGACTTGCTTTAGTCCTGTTACAGACTTGCTTTAGTCCTGTTACAGACTTGCTTTAGTCCTGTTGTCCTGTTACATACCTGCTTTAGTCCTGTTACAGACCTGCTTTAGTCCTGTTACAGACCTGCTTTTGTCCTGTTACAGACCTGCTTTAGTCCTGTTACAGACCTGCTTTAGTCCTGTTACAGACCTGCTTTAGTCCTGTTACAGACCTGCTTTTGTCCTGTTACAGACCTGCTTTAGTCCTGTTACAGACCTGCTTTAGTCCTGTTACAGACCTGCTTTAGTCCTGTTACAGACCTGCTTTAGTCCTGTTACAGACCTGCTTTAGTCCTGTTACAGACTTGCTTTAGTCCTGTTACAGACTTGCTTTAGTCCTGTTACATACCTGCTTTAGTCCTGTTACAGACCTGCTTTAGTCCTGTTACAGACCTGCTTTAGTCCTGTTACATACCTGCTTTAGTCCTGTTACATACCTGCTTTAGTCCTGTTACAGACTTGCTTTAGTCCTGTTACAGACTTGCTTTAGTCCTGTTACAGACTTGCTTTAGTCCTGTTGTCCTGTTACAGACCTGCTTTAGTCCTGTTACAGACCTGCTTTAGTCCTGTTACAGACCTGCTTTAGTCCTGTTACAGACCTGCTTTAGTCCTGTTACAGACTTGCTTTAGTCCTGTTACAGACCTGCTTTAGTCCTGTTACAGACCTGCTTTAGTCCTGTTACAGACCTGCTTTAGTCCTGTTACATACCTGCTTTAGTCCTGTTACATACCTGCTTTAGTCCTGTTACAGACTTGCTTTAGTCCTGTTACAGACTTGCTTTAGTCCTGTTACAGACTTGCTTTAGTCCTGTTGTCCTGTTACAGACCTGCTTTAGTCCTGTTACAGACCTGCTTTAGTCCTGTTACAGACCTGCTTTAGTCCTGTTACAGACCTGCTTTAGTCCTGTTACAGACCTGGTTTTCAATCTTCTACTGTAACGTTCTCAAAGACATAAAGTAGTACCACTCTGATCCAGCAGGTGGCGCCGTGACCCAGGCTTCAGACTCACGCATGCGCAGCACGGGTCGTGCGTCGGTCTCGCGGTGGTTAGCTCGGAGCTAAAGCTAAAAACAGTGAGTAAAATGTGTGAAAGGCGCACGCTGAGAGCTCTGGTGCAGGAGCGGCTGACTGCGGCTGCGGAAGAGATCTTTGCGCTGTTTGAAAGAACGATAGCGGAGTATGAGGAGGAACTGTGTCACTCCAAAGAGGAGAACCAGAGGAACCAGGAGCTGCTGGAGTCCGTCCTGAGCCCGAGAGTCCTGCTCCTCAGACCCGGTGAGTCTCTGATTCTAATTCTTGGCCAAAGACAGTTACAACATTAAAAAATAACATTAAAATAACAGTTTATGTAAAACATCTGCATCTTATGGACGAAGTCAGTCATTTATTTATTCTTAGATAAGGTCCTATGTCCTCTCCGAGCCGTGTGTCCCACAGCAATGACCCTCAGAGAAGACAATCTTTGTTCACCACTTGAAGACATGAAGAATTCGTATAAAACACATCGCCGTGATCTAAACCTGATACAAATGTCGTAGTAAGAAGGCGCTTTTCTACCTTTTCTATGCGTGGTTTGAGTCATGAACACAAGACCCTCGGGATTTGTGTCCATGAACTTATCCTGTGACGTCCTCAAAGTGGACACAGCGGTTCAGTTCTCATTCTTTCAAATTTGCCCAAAACTTTCCCTAAAAACGACGCGTGAGGCACATTTGTTTCCCCCTGCTTGACCACCTGCTGGACCACCTGCTTGACCCACTGCTGGACCCCCTGCTGGACCACCTGCTGGACCCCCTGCTGGACTACCTGCTTGACCCACTGCTGGACCACCTGCTGGACCACCTGCTGGACCACCTGCTTGACCCACTGCTTGACCCACTGCTGGACCACCTGCTGGACCCACTGCTGGACCCCCTGCTGGACCACCTGCTGGACCACCTGCTTGACCCACTGCTGGACCCCCTGCTGGACCACCTGCTTGACCCACTGCTGGACCACCTGCTGGACCCACTGCTGGACCCCCTGCTGGACCCCCTGCTGGACCCACTGCTGGACCCACTGCTGGACGCCCTGCTGGACCCCCTGCTGGACCCCCTGCTGGACCCACTGCTGGACCCACTGCTGGACACCCTGCTGGACCACCTGCTGGACCACCTGCTGGACCCACTGCTGGACCCCCTGCTGGACCCACTGCTGGACGCCCTGCTGGACCCCCTGCTGGACCCCCTGCTGGACCCCCTGCTGGACGCCCTGCTGGACCACCTGCTGGACCACCTGCTGGACCCACTGCTGGACCCCCTGCTGGACCCACTGCTGGACCCCCTGCTGGACCCCCTGCTGGACCCCCTGCTGGACCAACAGGTCTGTGGACGACACCATCAGAATCAGTTTGTTCTGTGAGCGTAGCGTGTTCAGATCTCTCCAGAGATGTTCAGTTGGGTTCAAGTGTGGCCTGTGGGCCTCTCAGGGACGTTCACAGAGTTGTCCTGTAGCAGCTCCTTTGTTCTCCTGGCTCTGAGCTGAGGATCAATGTCTCTGGAGCAGGTTCTCATCAAGGATGTCTCTGAAACTGCTGCGTTCATCTCTCTGTGGATCCTGAGTCTGCCAGGTCCTGGTGCTGAAGAACACATCCAGAAGAGTCTTGTGATGATGGAGGAACCTTCAATGCATCAGAGATGTTTCTGTTCTTCTCCAGATCGCTTCCTTGATACAATCCTGTCTCAGAGGTCCACAGACAGTTCCTCTGACACTGTTACTGTGGGACCTTCTATAGACGCGTGTGAGCTTTACAACAGGTGGACTCCAGTCAAGCTGTAGAAACATCTCGAGGACGATCAGAGGAAAAACCATGAACCTGACTGGAAAGTCAGGTTCATGGGCCACTGTCCCAAGTTCTTACTGTGTGTGTGAACACACAAAAGGTTCCTACAGGGCAGTATCTTCTCCTCTGCGATGTCCTCAAGTGCCGTCTGCAGACGTTCTCACCAGTCAACAATGTGAGCTGTTTGTGAGGTTCTCAGCAGGTGAACGTAGCAGAGAAAGTGTCGATCTGTGGCACAGGCAGCGTCTGGACCAGCTGAAATGTAGGCTTTCTCTCCTGCAGGTGTCCAGATGTCCTCCCTGAGTCCTGCAGGTGTCCAGATGTCCTCCCTGAGTCCTGCAGGTGTCCAGATGCCCTCCCTGAGTCCTGGTCTGAACCTGGAAATCCCAGAGACTCCACAGATTAAAGAGGAGCCAGAGGAACAGAGGGTCAAACAGGAGGAAGATCAGCTGCAAGTGTAGGCCTCATTTACACACACCTGAGCATGTTCTACTGTAGGCCTCATTTACACACACCTGAGCATGTTCTACTGTAGGCCTCATTTACACACATCTGAGCCACGTTCTACTGTAGGCCTCATTTACACACATCTGAGCCACGTTCTACTGCAGGCCTCATTTACACACATCTGAGCCACGTTCTACTGTAGGCCTCATTTACACACACCTGAGCATGTTCTACTGTAGGCCTCATTTACACACATCTGAGCCACGTTCTACTGTAGGCCTCATTTACACACATCTGAGCCACGTTCTACTGTAGGCCTCATTTACACACATCTGAGCCACGTTCTACTGTAGGCCTCATTTACACACACCTGAGCATGTTCTACTGTAGGCCTCATTTACACACATCTGAGCCATGTTCTACTGTAGGCCTCATTTACACACACCTGAGCATGTTCTACTGTAGGCCTCATTTACACACATCTGAGCCACGTTCTACTGTAGGCCTCATTTACACACACCTGAGCATGTTCTACTGTAGGCCTCATTTACACACACCTGAGCATGTTCTACTGTAGGCCTCATTTACACACACCTGAGCATGTTCTACTGTAGGCCTCATTTACACACATCTGAGCCACGTTCTACTGTAGGCCTCATTTACACACACCTGAGCATGTTCTACTGTAGGCCTCATTTACACACATCTGAGCCACGTTCTACTGTAGGCCTCATTTACACACACCTGAGCATGTTCTACTGTAGGCCTCATTTACACACACCTGAGCATGTTCTACTGTAGGCCTCATTTACACACATCTGAGCCACGTTCTACTGTAGGCCTCATTTACACACACCTGAGCATGTTCTACTGTAGGCCTCATTTACACACATCTGAGCATGTTCTACTGTAGGCCTCATTTACACACACCTGAGCATGTTCTACTGTAGGCCTCATTTACACACACCTGAGCATGTTCTACTGTAGGCCTCATTTACACACACCTGAGCATGTTCTACTGTAGGCCTCATTTACACACATCTGAGACATCAGGCTGAGAAATAGATTTTCAAAGTTAGGAGCCAGGGGGGCCCCCTACCTAAAAAAGTTAGGGGCCCCCCAGCAATTTCAGGTTCCAAAAGCGCGCGCGGCATCGCGGCGTCATACAACAAGATAAATGTGTTGTTTTAAACCTGGTTATTAGCATGTAAATCTATTGAAAGTACTTTTATCTTTTATTTGATATGAAGAGCACAAATACTGAATTCCTATAAACCACTTTTTAATTTGATATAATAATGTTTCTTGGATACAAAATAAATACTGTTTACAGCATTTGACACAAGGAGATCTCATATGTTCTGCAGCAGGAAAAATAAAATCAAAGTCTACAAAATAACCTGAGTACAGACACAGTAAGGAGATCTTTCATGTTTTTATAATAATAAATATTCTGAATCATAATCTTCTTGTCAGGAACAAATCAAGTCTCAGTATTGTGTTAAAATAGAAGCTTGTAAGAGTTCTAATACCAAAGCTTGTCAAATAAATACCTGTGGCTCATACCAAACACATAGTGCAGTACAATAATTGCACCAATGAAATTTCCCCATGTGGGACAATAAAGGAATATCTTATCTTATCTTATCTTAATCCTGCTCCTGTCAGACTGATGAAGGGGACAGGTGTGTCCCACCGCTCCATATACTGTCTGTCCCACCGCTCCATATACTGTCTGTCCCACCGCTCCATATACTGTCTGTCCCACCGCTCCATATACTGTCTGTCCCACCGCTCCATATACTGTCTGTCCCACCGCTCCATATACTGTCTGTCCCACCGCTCCATATACTGTCTGTCCCACCGCTCCATATACTGTCTGTCCCACCGCTCCATATACTGTCTGTCCCACCGCTCCATATACTGTCTGTCCCACCGCTCCATATACTGCCTGTCCCACCGCTCCATATACTGTCTGTCCCACCGCTCCATATACTGCCTGTCCCACCGCTCCATATACTGTCTGTCCCACCGCTCCATATACTGTCTGTCCCACCGCTCCATATACTGCCTGTCCCACCGCTCCATATACTGTCTGTCCCATCGCTCCATATACTGTCTGTCCCATCGCTCCATATACTGCCTGTCCCACCGCTCCATATACTGCCTGTCCCACCGCTTCATATACTGTCTGTCCCACCACTCCATATACGGCCTGTCCCACCACTCCATATACTGTCTGTCCCACCACTCCATATACTGTCTGTCCCACCACTCCATATACTGTCTGTCCCACCGCTCCATATACTGTCTGTCCCACCGCTCCATATACTGTCTGTCCCACCGCTCCATATACTGTCTGTCCCACCGCTCCATATACTGTCTGTCCCACCGCTCCATATACTGTCTGTCCCACTACTCCATATACTGTCTGTCCCACCACTCCATATACTGTCTGTCCCACCGCTCCATATACTGTCTGTCCCACCACTCCATATACTGTCTGTCCCACTACTCCATATACTGTCTGTCCCACCACTCCATATACTGTCTGTCCCACCGCTCCATATACTGCCTGTCCCACTACTCCATATACTGTCTGTCCCACCGCTCCATATAAGATAAGATAAGATATTCCTTTATTGTCCCACATGGGGAAATTTCATTGGTGCAACGCAGGTAGATACAGAGATAGATACAGATATACTGCCTGTCCCACCGCTCCATATACTGTCTGTCCCACCGCTCCATATACTGTCTGTCCCACCACTCCATATACTGTCTGTCCCACCACTCCATATACTGTCTGTCCCACCACTCCATATACTGCCTGTCCCACCACTCCATATACTGCCTGTCCCACTACTCCATATACTGTCTGTCCCACCACTCCATATACTGTCTGTCCCACCACTCCATATACTGCCTGTCCCACAGCTCCATATACTGTCTGTCCCACAGCTCCATATATTGCTTGTCCCTTTCAGTCTTCTCGTAATCATTTTTATTTTTTTTATTTTTTTTTCTTCTGTAACTTTTTGTCTTTTGGGTGGGGGGGTGGTACTTCCACATCGACATACAGTTTTTGTGGTAAACAACTTTACTCAGTCCGCTATTCAGTCTTCACTTTTGCCGCAAAATTAGACCGGGCATTTCCGAGGACACATGAACGTGACACGAACGCAGCGGCCAATCAGATGCCCGCTTTCATCAAAATTAGATCACGGTCACCGCTCGGCCAATGAGAAGCGAGAAGACTGCGAAGTGGGCATGTCTGTCAAAACGAAACTTAAGCGATGAAAATGCCCCAAATATGGCCAATTACTAGTTAAATCTTGATTTTTTTTCGAGGAATTTAGATACAGGGGCCCGGCGGGCCCCCTCCTAATTCAAACCGCGGGCCCGCCGGAGATTTGACTGCTTACGGGCCCCGGGCCCCCGTCTATTTCGCAGCCTGGACATTCACACACATCTGAGCCACGTTCTACTGTAGGCCTCATTTACACACAGTCTACTGTAGGCCTCATTTACACACATCTGAGCCACGTTCTACTGTAGGCCTCATTTACACAGTCTGCTGTAGGCCTCATTTACACACATCTGAGCCACGTTCTACTGTAGGCCTCATTTACACACATCTGAGCCACGTTCTACTGTAGGCCTCATTTACACAGTCTACTGTAGGCCTCATTTACACACATCTGAGCCACGTTCTACTGTAGGCCTCATTTACACACAGTCTACTGTAGGCCTCATTTACACACATCTGAGCCACGTTCTACTGTAGGCCTCATTTACACAGTCTACTGTAGGCCTCATTTACACACATCTGAGCCACGTTCTACTGTAGGCCTCATTTACACAGTCTACTGTAGGCTTCATTTACACACATCTGAGCCACGTTCTACTGTAGGCCTCATTTACACACATCTGAGCCACGTTCTACTGTAGGCCTCATTTACACACATCTGAGCCACGTTCTACTATAGGCCTCATTTACACACATCTGAGCATGTTCTACTGTAGGCCTCATTTACACACA
This sequence comes from Eucyclogobius newberryi, assembly GCF_026437365.1. Taxonomy (NCBI): domain Eukaryota; kingdom Metazoa; phylum Chordata; class Actinopteri; order Gobiiformes; family Gobiidae; genus Eucyclogobius; species Eucyclogobius newberryi. The sequence goes on from NW_027316134.1 coordinate 661,352, forward strand.
TCTGAGCACGTTCTACTGTAGGCCTCATTTACACAGTCTAATGTAGGCCTCATTTACACACATCTGAGCCACGTTCTACTGTAGGCCTCATTTACACACATCTGAGCCACGTTCTACTGTAGGCCTCATTTACACACATCTGAGCCACGTTCTACTGTAGGCCTCATTTACACACATCTGAGCATGTTCTACTGTAGGCCTCATTTACACACATCTGAGCCACGTTCTACTGTAGGCCTCATTTACACACATCTGAGCCACGTTCTACTGTAGGCCTCATTTACACACATCTGAGCCACGTTCTACTGTAGGCCTCATTTACACACATCTGAGCCATGTTCTGTGTTTTTGACTGACAGGTCTGTCCTAGAGTCCAGTTCTGTCTGTGTGAAGACAGAAGAGTCGTCACGGCAACAACAAACACAAACTGAGCACAAAGAGGAAGCACAGGGAGAGGACATCAGCGCAGAGCCACAAGAGGGAGCCACTGAGCACTCTTCTGACAACGATGAAGACTGGAGAGCTCCATTCAGCTGTTCAGCTGCAGAGGTGGAGACAGAGGCTTATGGTGACCACGGCAACCAAGTCCAGATCAGAGCCAGAAGCACCGCGGCACAAACCTCAGGTCCATCCCCCAAATACAGGTCTGCAGCAGAGTCGAGTGCAAGTGTGAACATGTCAGGAGTAGCCGAAGGAGCCGAGGGCAGGAAACACCTCTGCTCCTTTTGTAAAATGGCATTTAAGAAAAAGGATCATTTAAATCGACACATTAGAGTCCACACAGGAGAGAAACCTTACAGCTGTTCAACATGTAATAAAACATTTACCCAAAAGAGTGTACTAAATGCACACAGAAGAACACATACAGGTGAAAAACCTTTCAGCTGCCCAACGTGTAACAGAACTTTTGCAGACGGCTCCACCTTCAGGTCACACCTGAAAACACACACAGGAGAAAAACCTCACCGCTGTGCAATCTGTGAGAAAGGATTTATTCGACGTCGTCAGTTGGATCTCCACATGAGAACGCACACAGGGGAAAAACCATTCATCTGCTCAAATTGTGACAAATGTTTTGCGCACTATCACACCCTCAAAATGCACATAAGAACACACACAGAAGAGAGACCATACAGCTGTTCCACGTGCAAGCAAACATTTACACGAAAAAGTCTTCTAGCTCAACATGAACGATCACACACAGGCGTCAAACCTTTCAGCTGTTTAACCTGCAATCAAGCATTTGCCCATAAGAGTACTCTAGATGGACACATCAGAACACACACAGGAGAGAGGCCTTTCAGCTGTTTGGATTGCAATAAAACATTTTCTCTTGAGTGTAATTTGTTTAAACATTAAAGAACGCACTCTGGTGAAAAACCTTTCAGCTGTACAACCTGCTCTAAAACCTTTGCCTTTAAATCAAATCTAAACACACATCAAAACACATGCGGGTGAAAAACCATTCAGCTGGTCGACCTGTCAGAAAGCCTTTTCACACAAGTCTAATCTCTACGCACATGAAAGAATGCACAAAGAGAAGGGTTCCGCTCTCGCTCTGGAGCCTCCTCTGTGAAGAGAAGGGTTCCGCTCTCGTTCTGGAGCCTTCTTTGTGAAGAGAAGGGTTCCGCTCTCGCTCTGGAGCCTCCTGTGAAGAGAAGGGTTCCGCTCTCGCTCTAGAGCCTCCTTTGTGAAGAGAAGGGTTCCGCTCCCACTCTGGAGCCTCCTTCGTGAAGAGAAGGGTTCCGCTCTCGCTCTGGAGCCTCCTTCGTGAAGAGAAGGGTTCCGCTCTCACTCTGGAGCCTCCTCTGTGAAGAGAAGGGTTCCTCTCTCGCTCTGGAGCCTCCTCTGTGAAGAGAAGGGTTCCGCTCTCACTCTGGAGCCTCCTTCGTGAAGAGAAGGGTTCTGCTCTCGCTCTGGAGCCTCCTCTGTGAAGAGAAGGGTTCCGCTCTCGCTCTGGAGCCTCCTCTGTGAAGAGAAGGGTTCCGGCTCTCGCTCTGGAGCCTCCTTCGTGAAGAGAAGGGTTCCGCTCTCGCTCTGGAGCCTCCTCTGTGAAGAGAAGGGTTCCGCTCTCGCTCTGGAGCCTCCTCTGTGAAGAGAAGGGTTCCGGCTCTCGCTCTGGAGCCTCCTCTGTGAAGAGAAGGGTTCCGCTCTCACTCTGGAGCCTCCTCTGTTTAGAGAAGGGTTCCGCTCTCGCTCTGGAGCCTCCTCTGTGAAGAGAAGGGTTCCGCTCTCGCTCTGGAGCCTCCTCTGTGAAGAGAAGGGTTCCGCTCTCGCTCTGGAGCCTCCTCTGTGAAGAGAAGGGTTCCGCTCTCGCTCTGGAGCCTCCTCTGTGAAGAGAAGGGTTCCGCTCTCGCTCTGGAGCCTCCTCTGTGAAGAGAAGGGTTCCGGCTCTCACTCTGGAGCCTCCTCTGTGAAGAGAAGGGTTCCGGCTCTCACTCTGGAGCCTCCTCTGTGAAGAGAAGGGTTCCGGCTCTCACTCTGGAGCCTCCTCTGTGAAGAGAAGGGTTCCGCTCTCGCTCTGGAGCCTCCTCTGTGAAGAGAAGGGTTCCGGCTCTCACTCTGGAGCCTCCTCTGTGAAGAGAAGGGTTCCGCTCTCGCTCTGGAGCCTCCTCTGTGAAGAGAAGGGTTCCGGCTCTCACTCTGGAGCCTCCTTCGTGAAGAGAAGGGTTCTGCTCTCGCTCTGGAGCCTCCTCTGTGAAGAGAAGGGTTCCGCTCTCGCTCTGGAGCCTCCTCTGTGAAGAGAAGGGTTCCGGCTCTCGCTCTGGAGCCTCCTCTGTGAAGAGAAGGGTTCCGCTCTCGCTCTGGAGCCTCCTCTGTGAAGAGAAGGGTTCCGGCTCTCGCTCTGGAGCCTCCTCTGTGAAGAGAAGGGTTCCGCTCTCACTCTGGAGCCTCCTCTGTTTAGAGAAGGGTTCCGCTCTCGCTCTGGAGCCTCCTCTGTGAAGAGAAGGGTTCCACTCTCGCTCTGGAGCCTCCTCTGTGAAGAGAAGGGTTCCGCTCTCGCTCTGGAGCCTCCTCTGTGAAGAGAAGGGTTCCGCTCTCGCTCTGGAGCCTCCTCTGTGAAGAGAAGGGTTCCGCTCTCGCTCTGGAGCCTCCTCTGTGAAGAGAAGGGTTCCGGCTCTCACTCTGGAGCCTCCTCTGTGAAGAGAAGGGTTCCGGCTCTCACTCTGGAGCCTCCTCTGTGAAGAGAAGGGTTCCGGCTCTCACTCTGGAGCCTCCTCTGTGAAGAGAAGGGTTCCGGCTCTCACTCTGGAGCCTCCTCTGTGAAGAGAAGGGTTCCGCTCTCGCTCTGGAGCCTCCTCTGTGAAGAGAAGGGTTCCGGCTCTCACTCTGGAGCCTCCTCTGTGAAGAGAAGGGTTCCGCTCTCGCTCTGGAGCCTCCTCTGTGAAGAGAAGGGTTCCGGCTCTCACTCTGGAGCCTCCTCTGTGAAGAGAAGGGTTCCGGCTCTCACTCTGGAGCCTCCTCTGTGAAGAGAAGGGTTCCGGCTCTCACTCTGGAGCCTCCTCTGTGAAGAGAAGGGTTCCGCTCTCGCTCTGGAGCCTCCTCTGTGAAGAGAAGGGTTCCGCTCTCGCTCTGGAGCCTCCTGTGAAGAGAAGGGTTCCGGCTCTCACTCTGGAGCCTCCTCTGTGAAGAGAAGGGTTCCGGCTCTCACTCTGGAGCCTCCTCTGTGAAGAGAAGGGTTCCGCTCTCGCTCTGGAGCCTCCTCTGTGAAGAGAAGGGTTCCGCTCTCGCTCTGGAGCCTCCTCTGTGAAGAGAAGGGTTCCGCTCTCGCTCTGGAGCCTCCTCTGTGAAGAGAAGGGTTCCGGCTCTCACTCTGGAGCCTCCTCTGTGAAGAGAAGGGTTCCGCTCTCGCTCTGGAGCCTCCTCTGTGAAGAGAAGGGTTCCGGCTCTCACTCTGGAGCCTCCTCTGTGAAGAGAAGGGTTCCGGCTCTCACTCTGGAGCCTCCTCTGTGAAGAGAAGGGTTCCGGCTCTCACTCTGGAGCCTCCTCTGTGAAGAGAAGGGTTCCGCTCTCGCTCTGGAGCCTCCTCTGTGAAGAGAAGGGTTCCGGCTCTCACTCTGGAGCCTCCTCTGTGAAGAGAAGGGTTCCGCTCTCGCTCTAGAGCCTCCTTTGTGAAGAGAAGGGTTCCGCTCTCGCTCTGGAGCCTCCTCTGTGAAGAGAAGGGTTCCGCTCTCGCTCTGGAGCCTTCTCTGTGAAGAGAAGGGTTCCGCTCTCGCTCTGGAGCCTCCTCTGTGAAGCGTTCTGACGTCGGAGGAAGAAACAATTAAACTTTGCAAAAATGTTTTTCTGTAATAGACACATTTTTGTGAGAGGGAAACTTGTGTTGTTGTATTTCATCCTGTTTAGTCCTGAAACTGAGGCTTAAGTGTTCAGAACATTCCTGTTTTCACCTACCCCTTATCCCCCCCCCTTAATCACTGTGATGAAAAATAATAATATAGTTTATTAAAACTCTCGAGTGAAACGTGTGTGTGTCAATATCATGGTTATGTTCTCATAACCTTCAGATGAACTAAATTCATTTAAGATATTTGATTGGAGAATGGTTAATTGGTTAATAAGGCTGGTGCCTTGACCACGCCCACCCAGCTGTGTGGCATGTTTGAGTCACTATGAACTCTGAATGTCCCTTTTTCAAGAACACCAATAACACAGTTCTACACAGTATTTGTACTCGTAGAGATACTACTGGAGGTCCTCACTTCAGGGTGAGTATCGTGTTTTCAGAGTTGTTCCTTTGCTACTTTCTATCATTAATCCACAAATAATTTGCCTGGAAGAACTGGTTCTCCTCCTGAAGAACTGGTTCTCCTCCAGAAGAACTGGTTCTCCTCCAGAAGAACTGGTTCTCCTCCAGAAGAACTGGTTCTCCTCCTGATGAACTGGTTCTCCTCCTGATGAACTGGTTCTCCTCCTGATGAACTGGTTCTCCTCCTGATGAACTGGTTCTCCTCCTGATGAACTGGTTCTCCTGATGAACTGGTTCTCCTCCTGATGAACTGGTAGTTTTTCCTGCAGAAGGAGGGTCTAAGGACAGAGGACCCTGGGAACATTGTTTAGTTTTGTTTTTCACTGTCGCCCTCTGAGGATTTGGGATTTTGGGCGTTACAAAAATAAATTGAATTACTCCCTCTTAATCCACTTCGATAGGCGGCGATAATGAAGTACAAAGAACACACACGGACAAGACAAGTTTATTTGTAGAGCACAATTCAACTCAAGGCAAAGTGCTTCACAACAGGTAAAACATGCATTAAAATCACACAACACTTTGAGACATAAAAGAGAAGATTATTTCAGTCACATGTCCTGACTCTGGCACCAGCAGGAGGCCGGAACATGTTTAGTCCTGACTCTGGCACCAGCAGGAGGCCGGAACATGTTTAGTCCTGACTCTGGCACCAGCAGGAGGCCGGAACATGTTTAGTCCTGACTCTGGCACCAGCAGGAGGCCGGAACATGTTTAGTCCTGACTCTGGCACCAGCAGGAGGCTGGAACATGTTTAGTCCTGACTCTGGCACCAGCAGGAGGCTGGAACATGTTTAGTCCTGACTCTGGCACCAGCAGGAGGCTGGAACATGTTTAGTCCTGACTCTGGCACCAGCAGGAGGCTGGAACACGTTTAGTCCTGACTCTGGCACCAGCAGGAGGCTGGAACACGTTTAGTCCTGACTCTGGCACCAGCAGGAGGCTGGAACACGTTTAGTCCTGACTCTGGCACCAGCAGGAGGCCGGTCCATGTTTAGTCCTGACTCTGGCACCAGCAGGAGGCTGGAACATGTTTAGTCCTGACTCTGGCACCAGCAGGAGGCCGGAACATGTTTAGTCCTGACTCTGGCACCAGCAGGAGGCCGGAACATGTTTAGTCCTGACTCTGGCACCAGCAGGAGGCCGGAACATGTTTAGTCCTGACTCTGGCACCAGCAGGAGGCCGGTCCATGTTTAGTCCTGACTCTGGCACCAGCAGGAGGCCGGTCCATGTTTAGTCCTGACTCTGGCACCAGCAGGAGGCTGGAACATGTTTAGTCCTGACTCTGGCACCAGCAGGAGGCCGGAACATGTTTAGTCCTGACTCTGGCACCAGCAGGAGGCCGGAACATGTTTAGTCCTGACTCTGGCACCAGCAGGAGGCCGGAACATGTTTAGTCCTGACTCTGGCACCAGCAGGAGGCTGGAACATGTTTAGTCCTGACTCTGGCACCAGCAGGAGGCTAGAACATGTTTAGTCCTGACTCTGGCACCAGCAGGAGGCTGGAACACGTTTAGTCCTGACTCTGGCACCAGCAGGAGGCTGGAACACGTTTAGTCCTGACTCTGGCACCAGCAGGAGGCCGGTCCATGTTTAGTCCTGACTCTGGCACCAGCAGGAGGCCGGTCCATGTTTAGTCCTGACTCTGGCACCAGCAGGAGGCCGGTCCATGTTTAGTCCTGACTCTGGCACCAGCAGGAGGCCGGTCCATGTTTAGTCCTGACTCTGGCACCAGCAGGAGGCCGGTCCATGTTTAGTCCTGACTCTGGCACCAGCAGGAGGCCGGTCCATGTTTAGTCCTGACTCTGGCACCAGCAGGAGGCCGGTCCATGTTTAGTCCTGACTCTGGCACCAGCAGGAGGCCGGTCCATGTTTAGTCCTGACTCTGGCACCAGCAGGAGGCCGGTCCATGTTTAGTCCTGACTCTGGCACCAGCAGGAGGCCGGTCCATATTTAGTCCTGACTCTGGCACCAGCAGGAGGCCGGTCCATGTTTAGTCCTGACTCTGGCACCAGCAGGAGGCCGGTCCATGTTTAGTCCTGACTCTGGCACCAGCAGGAGGCTGGTCCATGTTTAGTCCTGACTCTGGCACCAGCAGGAGGCCGGTCCATGTTTAGTCCTGACTCTGGCACCAGCAGGAGGCCGGTCCATGTTCAGTCCTGACTCTGGCACCAGCAGGAGGCCGGTCCATATTTAGTCCTGACTCTGGCACCAGCAGGAGGCCGGTCCATGTTTAGTCCTGACTCTGGCACCAGCAGGAGGCCGGTCCATGTTCAGTCCTGACTCTGGCACCAGCAGGAGGCCGGTCCATGTTTAGTCCTGACTCTGGGCACCAGCAGGAGGCCGGTCCATGTTTAGTCCTGACTCTGGCTCCAGCAGGATTTCTTTTATTCTCTCTCTAAATATACAGAGGGGAAATGTCTGCATAGAACCAATCATTATGTAAAACAAGAGTAAGGTATTTCACAGAAATAATTAGCAATTAGCACGATTTCCTCACGTCTTCCTCACGCCTCACGTCTTCCTCACGTCTTCCTCACGTCTTCCTCACGCCTCACGTCTTCCTCACGTCTTCCTCACGTCTTCCTCACGCCTCACGTCTTCCTCACGTCTTCCTCACGTCTTCCTCACGCCTCACGTCTTCCTCACGTCTTCCTCACGCCTCACGTCTTCCTCACGCCTCACGTCTTCCTCACGTCTTCCTCACGTCTTCCTCATGTCTTCCTCACGTCTTCCTCACGTCTTCCTCACGTCTTCCTCACGTCTTCCTCATGTCTTCCTCACGTCTTCCTCACGTCTTCCTCACGTCTTCCTCACGCCTCACGTCTTCCTCACGTCTTCCTCACGCCTCACGTCTTCCTCACGCCTCACGTCTTCCTCACGCCTCACGTCTTCCTCACGTCTTCCTCACGTCTTCCTCATGTCTTCCTCACGTCTTCCTCACGTCTTCCTTCCTGAGGCGGACACCATGCTCCAAACACTAAGCATACATCCACCCATAACCATTGAGTCTCCCGTTCCAGTTGATTAAGTATGAAGCTAACAACAAGCTCGGTGTTAGCATACTGTCCATGCGTTTGTAATATTCTCATCAAATGTCTTTTGCTCAAAATATTAAAATCCAAAGCAAGTGTGGCCAGTATATGATCGCAGCTCATCCCCAGCATGTAATAATGTTTGATTTTGGAGTCACGGTCCATTGTGTCCTGCATTCTGGTATCTTTTATGCTTTTTCACACACTTCCTGTATATACTATTAAAGAGCGCCACCAAGAGGTCACCTGCCACACATAAATGATCACGTGATTTAAAAATAAATAAAAAAATATCAGTTTTTTTGTATTTATTATTATCACGTTTTTTTTTTATTATCACATTCCCACGAGATAATGGATAATTATCTCGTGGGAATGTGATAATTAAAAATACATTTAAAAAAATTATATTTTTATTGAAAATATATAATATTTCGCTGATGATTCAACTGCCAGTGAAACACGTGGAGCTGACTCGGTTTGTGGCTGAAGAAACTGTCCAAGAGTCCATCACCAGCCTGAGTTCTACCTGCTGCCTTGACATGTCGCCCACTAGACGTTTAAAATCCGTGCTCAGTCGTCTGTTGACTCCACTTACTAAAATAATCAACATGTCACTTAAATCCGGAACATTCCCAACGGCCTTGAAAACTGCGGTTATTAAGCCGCGGCTAAAGAGCTCCCTGGATCCAACATTACTAAACGGCTATTGGCCCATTTCAAACTTACCTTTCTTGGGAAAAGTCCTTGAAAAAGTCATTTATAAACAACTTACTCAGTTCCTCCTCATAAGTGATTCCTGTGATGTCTTCCAGTCCAGGTTTAGATGGCATCACAGCTCTGAGACTCATTAAGGTGACACATGACATCCGTCTGAGCACTGATGATGGTACGGCCTCTGTTTTAGTCCTGCTGGACCTCAGTGCTGCATTTGACACTGTCGATCACGGAATACTTCCACAGAGGTCAGAGGACTGGGAGGGCATCACTGGCCTTATATTGGTGGAAGTCCTACCTTGAAAACAGGAAGTACTTTGTTGAGATTGGTGACTGTGTCTCTGAGAGCATGACATTGACCTGTGGGTGCCCCAAGGGTCAATCCTTGGACCCCTTCTGTTCAATCTGTGCATGCTGCCATTGGGACAGCTAATACGAAACAGTGGTGTGTCCTATCACAATGATGCTGACGACACTCAGATCTATGTCTCACTGACGACAGGTGAATATGGACCTGTCACTGCCTTCAACAGATCAGTGAGTGGATGCAAAACAACTTTCTCCTGCTGAATAGATGACTTCAGACAAGAGTGAAATCATCGTTTTTGGCCCATAGAAACAAAGATAAATTGTTTCAGCCATCACCTCCAGTCTCTCTCTAAAATCTATAAACAAAGTAAGAAATGTAGGAGTAATAATGGACTGTCTTTAGTCCAATAGAATCATTATTTATTTAGTTTAAAAGTGTGCACAAGTAAAAGCGAATCAGTCCCTAAGTGAAGTCAAAACAGGAAACACATTTGATACCAAATAAATCATTGTTTTGTATTCATTGTTCATTGTTTTGTTGGTTTGTGTTGCATCAAGTCACTTAGAGGAGGTGTGAATGCCACGTCTACAGTTAAGAAACCAGTTAACACCAGTAAACGGCCTTAGATTAGAGTCATAACAGATTAGTTGTTCTTTCTCCTATTTTAACAACACAATGTTCATTTTAGTGCTTCCTGTGATGTGAAAACGGGCAGCAGACATTTACTATATGGATATTTAGTGTCTTCCAAACACAAGGATGGCATGAGATTTTTCCATTGCTTTTACTGCTTTTTTCACAGTATTTTGTGTGTTTTACGGCAGGTGTAAAATCTGTGGGTGGCTTAGGACCAGGACTGGTTCAGAGGGACTCTTGTAGACTTCCTCACAGTGGGAAGAGGAACCAAAACCATATATGACTCAATGGGAGTAAAAGTAGCCGATAAACTACATTTTGATTGAAAAAGTGAATTGGCGTATTCAACTTTGCACCACTCTCTCATTTTGTCTTCTGTGTTGTGATTGGTTGCCGAGGTCATTCTGTGGTCTGATTGGTGGTTTGGAGCGTGTTGTTTCCACGGTAACAGGTGCGGGTGCTAAATGAAGCCGTTCCTGGCTGTTGGTCTCTTCACATGTGGATGTGAGTTATAACCAAGGGCAAACAGCAACACACAAAACACTGAATTAAAGTCTTCCTCTGCATCATTTACAGCAGGACAGAGGAGCACAGAGGAAAGAGGAGAGTGACAAAGAAGGGAAACAGAAGGGGACAACACACAAGCAAAAACCTCATTAGAGAGAAAACAGCAAACAAGCTTATGTCCACAGCCACAAATCTGCTCTGATGCAGTTTGGAACTCACTCAAGCATCTGTCAAAATGGCAAGCAGAAAATATATGAGACTAAAAACCTGCTTGAACCTAGTTTAGTTCTAGGGTCAACCTGGTTTAGACCTGCACCATGTTTTTCCCACAGGAGGTTGAATGAACTTGATTCAACAAACTCTGTTTGTACTCTTCCATGAGAGAATGTGTTTTAACCACGTATGTTGGTGTTTGCATTTGAGCCTGTGGTGGTACAATATCAAAGCGCTTTACATGAAGGATTTACATTCACACACCAGTTGTACGCAGACACTGGGTGCGAGGATGTGTCTTGAGGCAATCATCCTACCAACCTTTGGATCTGACTGCTCTACCAGGATGTTACTGTCGAGAGCAGGATTTGAACCGCAGATCTGCCACTGAGCTATCATTCTGCACATCCACAGTCCGTTTGTTAGCAGTGGCCGTCAAACTGGTCTTCTGTTATGGAGTAGAGATCCTGGACAGATTTAGATAGTCCTTTTAGGAGAGTATTAAATAATATAATGGTGTTGTCTGTGCCTGGTTGTATGGGCTCTCCAGTTTCACCCTGGGACAGTGTTTTAACTCTTTGCCCTTTACAGTAGGTGAAATAGTCTTCATCCTTTTTCATTGCCACATTTTTCATTGGATTTGTAATGCAGGACCTTGGATTTATGATTTTCAATAATAAGATTTATTGTTGTTCTGTGGGAGCTACTGCTTCTTCACCATGATGAATCCTCTTTTTTCTTCATATTCTTGAAGAGGTTCTTCATCAGTGTAGCTTGCTTCCTTTGAGTTTTGTTCATTTGCGCAGGTTGTGTTTAGGAGATTCTTTAAAAATGTATTCATTTTGAATGGCATATGGTACATTTTTAATGATTTGTGGGGGCCAAAAAGCGAATGTGCAGAATCAACAATTCAACAATGAGTTTGTTATTAGTTGTTTCTTTAAAATGATTAAAACTTAACGGCATGCACAAGCTTTGTATTAAATACAATAGGTTTCTGCCTTACCTTTTTGTTAAATGGGCCCAGTCAATTGTAGGTCTGTCAAAGATAAAGAGGCTGTTGATTCCTCTTCTCCCTCTCTTAGCTCAGTGTTCTCCCGCCTGAACCATTGCTGGATGCCATGTGTCGTCAGTCGAATCTTTAAAAGCACAAGTCATATGTTTCTTTCCTAAGCGTGATGAGCAGCCTGCATTCTCCACCAAGTACTGTCAACGTTTAGACTCTGAGCAGCCTTCAGGGGGCCCTAAGCAACATTTTTCCTTGGGGGGCCCCTCACCACATCATCAGAATCAGTTTTATTACTATTGTCAATGAACAGTTCACAATGTAGGAACTTGCTTTGCAACAAAAACAAAGTGCACCAAAATGCCAGGGCATCAGTTAGTTAGTTTATCATCAGGACCTCACAAGCTCAAATATTTAAGACTCAAATCGAACAACGCAACTTGGTATTCCTCTGACATCATCTGTACTCCTGTATAAATAACACGCCACTCAGAGATGTTGTTACAAATATATTTGTTGGTGTTAAGGCCACAGCCACATTCAACAAGGGGGTCTGGGGGCACTCCCCCAGAAAACTTTAGACCTTTTTCGTGTTTTCTGGTGCATTTTAATGTGGTCCAGTTGGCTAAAGTAATTAAAATGTTCAGGTTGTAATGCTATAAAATGATGAGATGAAACTGTGCGAGGAGAAAGTGACTAAAGCCCATTATTAAAACATTAGTATTCTTAATTATTCAATACAATATTGGCTATGAAAAATAGTTAGGGTCAAATTGTGTTCATAACAAAATAAATGTACCTAAAACATCAAGCTATTTGTTGAATACTAAGTTAAATACCACAATACACTATGTACCACTTGAGGGTCACAATATTAATACATAATAATAATAATACATGCTGTTATTAGACAATTAAAGCAATCACCACTTAACATGGATGATGCACTCATCATAACAAAACACAAGGAAACTGACCAAATATCAACAGAACTACAAACTGATAATTGTTAGTTAAAATGTTAAACAAGTTTAGTTCGGCCCTCAGAGGCGACTGTTGTTGTGATTTTGAGCCTTGCAAAAATAAATTGAATTGAATTGAATTGAAAATGCACATTCTTTATTTAACTGAAAATGTAAAAGTAATAGGTTATTTTTCACTTTTCAATTTACCAATCTATTATAATTTAAAACAAATAATCTAATGGTGCTTTTTAAATAAATTGAAATGAAGCCTGCGTAAATTCAGCCTGGAAGACCTAACTCAACCCATCTACGTCAAGGCCACCCTCTCCCCAGCGCCATCATCGCACTCAAGCGGGCGTGGCCTGTCCGTCTGTGAGAGTCAGATCCCTCACTTCACCATGGACTCTCCCAGGTTTCTGCGCTTATCCCAAAGAAATTCTGCAGTTTTTCCCGGCCAAGAAGGAGGGTGAAAGGTCAGGGGGCGTCTGCATCATGGCCCTCGCACCTGCTCCTCATCTCCAATCAACGCTCTCAAGTCACTCCTCCCCGCTCCCAATCAGCACCCAGGCGGTCGCATTTAAGCCCTCAGGCAGATGGCTTGACCGCTCAAACTGTACTGCGACTGATATTATGTCAAAGTTCAAATCAGATGACCCTCCGTGTTCCTCTCACGGGGGCTCCGGGTCCTCCCGCAGTCCTCCGGAAGAGTGCATCCACCTGACCCGGTGGAAGAGCTGAGCGTCTCGCGCGTCCTCTCATCACAGGACTCCTCACTTTCGCTCAAAACACTTCCCATCCACCAGCCGCGCGCCCCGCGGCACGAACCAGGAAATCATCAGCCGTTCCGCGCACGCTGCGGTGCCGCGGCGCCTCCTCCGCATCAAGCGTCGGGACGTCTCCTTCACGTGGCTCCTCCCGCGCCACAGCGTCTCTCCACCTGATCACGCTGACACCGGGTCCAGCTTCATCGCGCAGCAGCTCCAGAACACGCTCTTTTCCACGTCAGGCTCCAACACGCGTCAGCGCTCTGTCCTCGACTCCAAGGGGCCTGTCCCAGGCCCGCCGCTGGCCATACGGGGCCCCCAGGCCGAACGCCCAGCGATGTCCCCAGTCGAAATTAAGTATTTTTTTAAATTGTCTTCATCTCGTGAATATTGCTTGAATCACAATCTTAAGCAAGATTTCAAGGTCCTCAACTACGGTGTCTCCAACAATCTAACTTTTCGTCTTTTCATTCCTAACATCCTCGCCCCGCCCTCTCACCTCACGCACGCTGCTCCTGTG